>NW_027170305.1:12500-17500 GCF_036898095.1 Palaemon carinicauda
TGGGAAAAGGCATAATTAGGCAATCTTCAAAGGAAAGCTAGAAATTTCTTGATTAAGTTGTGGCTTTTTAGATTTTATAAAGATTGACTCTGCTATTCTTATTTCATTTTCATATGAGCCTCTGTATATTATTGAAAAGTTGTCCAAAGAGAATGAACACTTACAATCCATTTCGCAATGGTCTCGTATGCTGGACTGTAAAGGTTTGGACAAGGCTCTGCCAGTTCGGCTGCTAATTCCCTTGTGATCTTGGTAGCGAGAAAAAACGCATTTTTTCGTGGAGCCAATGTAAGCTAATTGGCAATTTGGACAGTTAAACAGGTAAACCACCATTGATTCAAAGGTCTTTTGCAGCTTTTCTTTATGGTTAACAAAACTTTTTATTTTGGAGTAATTATAGAATATTAAATTCGGTTTAATTTGTGGTAGGTATTTACTCAGGATTTCATGTATTCTGATTTTAATATATTTGTTTGTTTCATCATTAAAATAAGGTAATTTTATGAAGAGTTCAACTTTTTTTGGACCAAATTTCTTTGGTTTAGGACAAAATATACTGTTAAGGAAAGTTCTGAGTTTGTAATAGAATATTTTGGATGGGAAACCATTGTTGGAAAAGAATTTCTCCAGGAAACATATTTCCCTATGAAAATTTTCAAAAGATGACGTTAATCTAAACGCTCGGTAAAACATTGTGCTAAATGTGTTTAACTTGAAATTTGCATAGCATCTACTCAAAAAATTAACTCCGAGTCCTGTGTGAGAAGGTTTTCTGTAAATGTTGGTGTCTATACCGTTATTTGATTTTTTTATTAAAATATCTAAAAAGGGGATTTGATTATCCTGTTCTTTTTCTATCGTAAATTTGATTTTTGGATGTTGTGAATTCATGTAATTCAAAAAGTTTTCCGCATCTTCCTTCTTTTTCAATATTATAAATGTATCATCTACGTATCTTCTGTAGTAAAATGGCTTAAAATCTGATGGACAATTATTTAACCATTTTTCTTCATGATAACAAAGAAAAATATTTGCTAGAGTGGCAGATAAAGGTGAACCCATTGCTAAACCCTCTTTTTGTTTGTAGTAATTTCCATTAAATACAAAGTAGGTGTTATTAACGGTTAAATCTAAAAGCTTTCTGAAATCATTTTCATTCAAACCTCTGAAGTTGTCGTTATTATCATAAATGAGATTTATAATTATATTAATAGTTTCCTGAACCGGTACATTCGTATATAGGGACGTTATATCTAAACTTACAATATAGTTTTCTTCACTTATTGGGGTATCTTTAATGTCATTAAAAAATTCATAGGTGTTTTCCAGGGAGTATTCATTTTTAGCATATTTGTTTATTCCGGGAATTATGAATTTTGCTAATTCATAATTGTGAGTTTTAAAAGATGACAATACTGGCCTTAGTGGTATATTTGCCTTATGTATTTTTGGAAGGCCATACATAATTCCTGGATTAGATCCGCTGCTATATAATGTTTTGTACTCTATTTCATTAATGTTTTTCTGGTTTAATAATTTCTTTAAAAATCTATTTAATCGGTCTTCTAATAAAAGGGTATTTTTAAAAGGGTCTTGATAGGTTAATTTTTCAAATGTGAAAGGGTCATTGAGAATGGAGTCCATTTTCGTAAGGTAGTCTTGTTTGTTCATAATGACCACGCCTCTTCCTTTGTCCGGTTTACATATTATTATGTTTTTATCCTTTTTCAAGTTTTTCAGAATTTTGAGATCCGACTCTGTTATTATATCAAAGCTTACCTTCTCAGATTGTTTGAAAAATTTAAGGGTGTTAGACATTAATGTTTTTAAGTCTGTTATAAGGTCACCAGGATGAAATTTGTCAACAATTGGATAATTCATAAGTTTACAATACATGGATTCTAAAGAGAAAGAAAATTTGAATTTTGATACCCTTGGAGATAGACAATGTTCCAGTCCAAAGGATAACAACCATTTCTCCTTATTGGAAAAGGATCTGTTTGACAGGTTTGTAATTACACAATGAGAGTCTAAACAAGGTGGTTTGTAAAATGCCCCTAAATTATACAATTTTCGTGCATGATTAACAGATATTTGGTACTTAAATTTATCTACATTTTTATGAATATAATGTAATATATGATTGAAATCAATAAAAGATAACACATTTTTTTTTACAGTTTCATAACATCTCATTAAATTTAATTTGTGTCTTTCAACTATTTCCCTCTTCTGGTCGAGCTCCTTTAATATCAAAGTTTTTTGCCATTTTCTGTAGAAGTCCTTCCGTTGTAATTCTCTTCTATGTAGCTTAAATCTCGCAAATTTCGGGATGACGTTATAGAGCTGACATCTTTCCAGAAACGTAACGTCAAGTTTTGCCTTCTCCCACTTCTTCAGCTGGCTCTCCCATTGTCGTACTTGGATCCAGGCGTTCCTGTTATAGCGGCGAATGATAATATCCGATACTGAGCGGGTGGAAGGGAACCTCAGTTTAATAAGGAACTGGAGAATTACGACAACGCCAAACATTCTTAAATTTATTTCCGTCACCAACAAATAACAACGCTTCAAACATCTCTGTGTTCATAATCATGTTCCTGGGTAAAAGAAAGTAAAACAATAAAGAGCAAACTGTACATAAATATTGTAAACAAACAAATAAATTCTAAGTTAGAATGGGAAAAGGCATAATTAGGCAATCTTCAAAGGAAAGCTAGAAATTTCTTGATTAAGTTGTGGCTTTTTAGATTTTATAAAGATTGACTCTGCTATTCTTATTTCATTTTCATATGAGCCTCTGTATATTATTGAAAAGTTGTCCAAAGAGAATGAACACTTACAATCCATTTCGCAATGGTCTCGTATGCTGGACTGTAAAGGTTTGGACAAGGCTCTGCCAGTTCGGCTGCTAATTCCCTTGTGATCTTGGTAGCGAGAAAAAACGCATTTTTTCGTGGAGCCAATGTAAGCTAATTGGCAATTTGGACAGTTAAACAGGTAAACCACCATTGATTCAAAGGTCTTTTGCAGCTTTTCTTTATGGTTAACAAAACTTTTTATTTTGGAGTAATTATAGAATATTAAATTCGGTTTAATTTGTGGTAGGTATTTACTCAGGATTTCATGTATTCTGATTTTAATATATTTGTTTGTTTCATCATTAAAATAAGGTAATTTTATGAAGAGTTCAACTTTTTTTGGACCAAATTTCTTTGGTTTAGGACAAAATATACTGTTAAGGAAAGTTCTGAGTTTGTAATAGAATATTTTGGATGGGAAACACATTTAGCACAATGTTTTACCGAGCGTTTAGATTAACGTCATCTTTTGAAAATTTTCATAGGGAAATATGTTTCCTGGAGAAATTCTTTTCCAACAATGGTTTCCCATCCAAAATATTCTATTACAAACTCAGAACTTTCCTTAACAGTATATTTTGTCCTAAACCAAAGAAATTTGGTCCAAAAAAAGTTGAACTCTTCATAAAATTACCTTATTTTAATGATGAAACAAACAAATATATTAAAATCAGAATACATGAAATCCTGAGTAAATACCTACCACAAATTAAACCGAATTTAATATTCTATAATTACTCCAAAATAAAAAGTTTTGTTAACCATAAAGAAAAGCTGCAAAAGACCTTTGAATCAATGGTGGTTTACCTGTTTAACTGTCCAAATTGCCAATTAGCTTACATTGGCTCCACGAAAAAATGCGTTTTTTCTCGCTACCAAGATCACAAGGGAATTAGCAGCCGAACTGGCAGAGCCTTGTCCAAACCTTTACAGTCCAGCATACGAGACCATTGCGAAATGGATTGTAAGTGTTCATTCTCTTTGGACAACTTTTCAATAATATACAGAGGCTCATATGAAAATGAAATAAGAATAGCAGAGTCAATCTTTATAAAATCTAAAAAGCCACAACTTAATCAAGAAATTTCTAGCTTTCCTTTGAAGATTGCCTAATTATGCCTTTTCCCATTCTAACTTAGAATTTATTTGTTTGTTTACAATATTTATGTACAGTTTGCTCTTTATTGTTTTACTTTCTTTTACCCAGGAACATGATTATGAACACAGAGATGTTTGAAACGTTGTTATTTGTTGGTGACGGAAATAAATTTAAGAATGTTTGGCGTTGTCGTAATTCTCCAGTTCCTTATTAAACTGAGGTTCCCTTCCACCCGCTCAGTATCGGATATTATCATTCGCCGCTATAACAGGAACGCCTGGATCCAAGTACGACAATGGGAGACCCAGCTGAAGAAGTGGGAGAAGGCAAAACTTGACGTTACTTTTCTGGAAAGATGTCAGCTCTATAACGTCATCCCGAAATTTGCGAGATTTAAGCTACATAGAAGAGAATTACAACGGAAGGACTTCTACAGAAAATGGCAAAAAACTTTGATATTAAAGGAGCTCGACCAGAAGAGGAAAATAGTTGAAAGACACAAATTAAATTTAATGAGATGTTATGAAACTGTAAAAAATGTGTTATCTTTTATTGATTTCAATCATATATTACATTATATTCATAAAAATGTAGATAAATTTAAGTACCAAATATCTGTTAATCATGCACGAAAATTGTATAATTTAGGGGCATTTTACAAACCACCTTGTTTAGACTCTCATTGTGTAATTACAAACCTGTCAAACAGATCCTTTTCCAATAAGGAGAAATGGTTGTTATCCTTTGGACTGGAACATTGTCTATCTCCAAGGGTATCAAAATTCAAATTTTCTTTCTCTTTAGAATCCATGTATTGTAAACTTATGAATTATCCAATTGTTGACAAATTTCATCCTGGTGACCTTATAACAGACTTAAAAACATTAATGTCTAACACCCTTAAATTTTTCAAACAATCTGAGAAGGTAAGCTTTGATATAATAACAGAGTCGGATCTCAAAATTCTGAAAAACTTGAAAAAGGATAAAAACATAATAATATGTAAACCGGACAAAGGAAGAGGCGTGGTCATTATGAAC
>NW_027170306.1:22500-28354 GCF_036898095.1 Palaemon carinicauda
ATCGAAGGTTTCTGTAAGTTATGATTCCTTCTTTTGTGATCGACCAGACTAATTCCTGTTGCTGTTCTCGGGGAGGATAAAATCTTCCCTTGGGAGTAGCAACGCCTTCCTTGCTTTGGTGCTCTGGAAGCTGGCAAGTATTATACTACTGTGCTGGCCCTTTCCCTTAGATCTTCCTTAGGCTAAGACAAAGTTCTTGGCTGCGGGTGATCTGTCACTAAAGCAAGGTTGGCAGGACCCTCTTGTCCCTTCCCCCTCTATCTCCGTAATGGCCTAGCCATTACTGTACTGTACCTTGCCGGCCGGCAGAGCTGGCCGGCAGGGGTATTACTGTACTGTACGTCATTCTACTTCTGGACCTAGTATAGGTTGGGATGTGGAATTGACTAAGCCCATTGCCGGCCGGCAGAGATGCTGGACGGCAAGGGTCTTATGTTTTCGAGTGCTGCCCGGACCTCTCTTGGTCCCTCATCCATGCCTGCCGGCAGAGCCGGACGGCATTGGTCAAGGAAGCCTGAATTAAGTTTCTCCCCTTCCTTATATGCACTCTTTCGGTTGCCGGGCTCGGGGGGTTGTGTACACTCTTATCCCGGCATCCATTCTATTTTCTTCTAGTGCTGTACCTGTCCCGGCTGCCGGCCTATGAGGCCGGCAGCCGGGCAGGTGTAGTCTTCTGGTTCTTTTGCTGCCGGCTGGCATCGGTCTTGTACCTTTGCCGGCCGGCTTATGTCAGTCCTTGTCTGCCGGTCACCAAGAGTGTGGCCGGCAGCTGGGTACTACCTTGTGTAGTTGCTGGCCGGCAATCATTGCCGGCCAACACTGGCTGTTGCTGGCCGGCAGCTGCTGCCGCCGGCACAGGCATTTGAACCAGAGGGCTGCCGCCCTATAGCTGTTAAGTAGTATACTTTAAAGCTAATTGTGGTGTGTGCCGGCCGGCAAAGGCAGGCCGGCACACATCCTCCTATACTGTACTAGTATTCTTCTGTATAGCATATACAGTAAGAAGAAAACTATAGTAAAAGTTTAGGTACAGCACTGTATCTTCTAACACTATTGTGTTTTCTTGCACGGCCCTTTGCTGTTGCCTTCAGACAAGAAGCAGAGTTCTTCCCTGTCTATTATCCCGGATTTTAAAATCATTGCCTAGGTGTGAGCTCCACCTGTTTCCTCTGGAAACTTTGCATTGGTTACTCTAGTAGAGATAAACCATTTTGATTTTATTATCTGGAAGGCTGCAGCAATGGGTTGTGAGGGAAACACAAGTGTGTGTCTTTAATTTCTGAATTGTTATGCTATACTATGCATATCCAGTGATACATAGTTCACTTGATACTCATGGAAATTTCTTCTCTTTACAGAAGGACACTCCGAAGTGGGGAAGTGCTTTCTGCAATGTCAGCAGCAAGAACCTCTGCGGACATGAGTTTTGTAGGAGACACGCAGCATACGCTGTCTCCAAGGATGATCTCCGGTATTGGGACCCTCAGGTATGTACTGTGTGCACTAACCTGATTAATGAGACATTTAAATAGCTAGGAAGAAGCTTCGTACCTGGGTAAGGGGCTTCCAAAAGTACACTTCTGGCCCTTATCTTCCAAGTGAGAAGATGAGGGCGTATCTTTTCCCTAAGGCATCAGCTGATGCAGTGATTCCCCAGCCTCAAGAGGAGATCTCCTAAGTTAAGATTCAGGTGGATGCTGAAGTCGCGGTCGCGATGCAAGACATCCAGCTAAATGACAGGATATCTGATGTGGACGGGTGTCAGGAGGAAGACCTCCTTGCAGAAGCCCAGGATGAAGTTCAAGCCCCTCTACATCGGCCGGTCTCCCAGTAGAGCTGGGACAGGCCCTCTCTTCTATTGTTGGAATGATCCAACAAATGCAGAAGGAGAATCAGGAGAAGGCGGCTGCAATGGAACTGCGAATGCAGTGCCTTGCAGAATCACATGGGCCCCAGAAAAGCTCAATGTGAAAGACCTTCCTTTGTGCTCGGATGCTAACCCATGGAGGTATGCTGAGCACATGTCGATGACGACTGGAAAGATCGTCATCTCGGATATGCTGGGCTCAGTTCCCCTGGAGGGTGGAATTCTGGCCCAGCAAGGCACCATATCCGGACTGTTATGTCCGGCTGAGGAAGGAACCAGCTTCAAAGGAGGAGGCGGAGCCGAAGGAGGTCATAGTGATGACCATGCTAAGGCTCAAGCTCTACTTTCATCTTCGATGAAAGAGAGGGGCTTCTCTAACTCAAAGGTAGCTGCATTGAATAGGAAGCTCCCTTCCTTTGTGTCCTCGCCTACTAGAGCCTTCCCCCTTTTACAGAAAGGGTTTCTGGCTGTACTAAAAGCAATCGAGGCCGGCAAGTCTTGCCCCTCCCTAGAGGAGTGTAAACCCTTGTCGCTGGCCCTGCCTATGGACCACAAAGATTGGAAGGACGTCCATCTTACGTTCTAAGTGGGAAAGTTGGAGGCTGATATTGCCGGACGTCAGTTCGGCAAGGACCTCCCTAAGCTGTCTGACTTTCTTTTGCGAAGTGAGTTCGATACAAAAGAAAGACTGACTGCCTCAATGTCTCTTCAGACTACTCTCGAGACGATGGCAAGTGACCCCAAGGTCCATGAAATGTTCATGGTAGTGGCCAAGCCTCATCTGGCCACAGTGACGAAGGACCTTTATGGCTTCGTCAAGGCAAGGAGAGCTTGTAGGGAGTTCGTGTTTACCTCGGCTACAGTGAGGCACGAGCTAAAGAAACTAATCTCCTCCAACATTTGGGGAAAAGACCTTTTTCCCTACCGACTTGGTCAAAGAAGTTTTTGATAAAGCCACCTTGGAGAATAGAAACCTTCTCCAGAAGTGGGACCTGGCTATCAAAAGAAAGTCTTCCCCGGATGAGGGTCCTCAACCAAAGAGGAAGACTATGAGGACTAGGCTACCGTCTCGGCCAGCCAAGGCTCTTAGACAGCAACAGCAACTGCAATTGCCATTGCCCCCAGTGCCCCAGATCGTGGCACAAACCCCGACCACCTTTCAGTGGGTACCCCAGGCCGTGTCGACACAGTCCACGGCATTCACCCAGCGTTCGAAGGGCAGTCTACTTCCTTCCGAGCAAAGCCTAGAGGAGCAGCCAGAGGCTCGTCTAGACGCCCCTCAAGGGGAAGGGGATTCAGGGGTGGTCGTGGTCAGGAAGGCAAGACCTCAGGACGGCAGTCCAAGTGAGGTGATACCGGTAGGAGGGAGACTTCTGAAATTTCGGGATCGGTGGACCTTCGATCCCTGGGCCCACAGCCTACTCAAGAATGGATTGGGCGGGAGCTGGTACAGCACTCCACCCCCGTACCTTCGGTTTTTCCAACACTCCACCCCCGTTATGGAGGAGTACGTTCAAGAACGGTTGGAGAAAAAGGGTGAAGCCCATCAATTTCTAAGGGAGGCTGTTTTGTGTTCCCAAGAAAGACTCGGAAAAGCTCAGAGTCATTCTGGACTTGTCGCCACTTAACAAGTTCATGGTGAATTGCAAATTCAAAATGCTAACACTGCAACACATAAGGACCTTACTGCCCAAGAGGGCATATTCCGTCTCTATAGACTTGTCAGATGCCTACTGGCATATTCCAATTAGCCATCGACTCTCCCCCTACCTAGGGTTCAGGCTACAGCGAAGACTATACGCCTTCGGAGCCATGCCATTCGGGCTAAACATAGCCCCTAGGATTTTTACGAAGCTTGCGAGCGTAGCTCTCAAACAATTTCGCCTAAAGGGAATTCAGGTAGTAGCCTACCTGGACGACTGGTTGGTGTGGGCAGCATCCGAGACAGAATGCTTGCAAGCTTCCAGTCAGTGATCCAGTTCCTAGAGTACCTAGGCTTCAAGATCAACAGAAAAAGTCTCGACTTTCTCCATCTCAAAAGTTCCAGTGGCTAAGATCCACTGGGACCTTTTGTCACACCGTTTCTCCACCCCAGCGAAGAAAAGGAAGGAGATAGCGGGTTCTGTCAAGAGACTTCAAGATTCCGAAAGGATATCAAGACACGAGCAGGAGAGAGTACTGCGCTCTCTCCAGTTTGCTTCGGTGACAGACCCAGTGCTAAGAGCACAGCTAAAGGATGCAATCGGAGTTTGGAGAAGTTATGCATCAAACGCGTGAAGAGATCTGAGAAGACCAGCCGCTTCGGCTGAGTACTCTTCTCAGGCCTTGGTCCCAAGCCAGACATCTAAAGAAGTCAGGTTCTTCTTCAGCCACCTCCCCCGTCGGTGACGATTCACTCAGACGCCTCAAAGGAGGGATGGGGAGGTCACTCTCATCGGAAAAAAGTCCAGGGGACTTGGTCCAGGCTATTCAAGACCTTTCTCATAAAACTTTCTAGAAGCTAGGGCAGTGCTCCTTACCTTAAAGAAAGTCTCCCCGCGTCATTCGTTCCACATAAAGTGGTAATAGACAGCGAGGTAGTTGTAAGATACTTGAATCGACAAGGATCGAGGTCACCACCTCTCAACCAGGTGATGTTGGCGGTCTTCCGATTGGCGGAAAAGAAGAAGTGGTACCTGTCGGCAGTTCACCTTCAAGGAGTCCGCAATGTGACAGCGGACGCTCTATCCAGGTTCACACCGATAGAGTCGGAATGGTCCTTAGACGCAGGATCATTCTCCTTCATTCTGAATCAGTCCCAGAACTGCAGATAGACCTCTTTGCGACGAAAGACAACAAGAAGTTGCCCCTGTACGTGCCCCGTACGAGGACCCTTAGCGGAAGCAGTGGACGCGATGTCCCTCGACTGGAACAGATGGTCCAAGATTTATCTGTTCCCTCCTCACAACCTTCTGTTGAGGGTCCTCAACAAACTGAGATCCTTCAAAGGGTAGCGGCAATAGTGGCCCACAAGTGGCCGAACAGCGTGTGGTTCCTCCTGGCATTGGAACTGTAGCTGAAGTTTGTACCACTACCAGATCCAGTTCTGACCCAGCGAGTCCAGAAGTCAACTGTCTGCGCTTCATTACAGAAAACCCGGACCCTGCAGTTCATGATTTTCTCTCCCTAGCGGTGAGAAAGCGTTTCGGGATTTCGAAAGCCAGTATAGACTTCATTGAGGAATATAAATGCAAATCTACTAGAAGGCAATATGAGTCATCTTGGAGAAAATGGGTGGCCTTTTGTCAAGGCGAAGATTCCGCAGGAGATCTTGACAGACTTCTGCTTATCTTTTTTCCCCACCTCCATGGTCAAGGGTTGGCAGCGAACACGATTTCAGCGTGTAAGTCTGCTTTGACAAGACCCATTCTATATGCCTTCCAGGTCGACCTAGGTAACGAGATCTTTAATAAAGTCCGAAAGCCTGTGCTAGGCTCAGACCTTCAGCACCTCCAAAGCCCATTTCATGGTCTTTAGACAAGTTCTTCATTTCGCTTCTCTGTTGAGCAATGAAGAATGTGCGTTAAAGGATTTGACACAAAAAGTTATTTTCCTAATTTGCACTCGCGTCCGGGGCCAGGGTTAGTGAGATTGTAGCCTCTCGAGAGAGGCAGGTCGTGTTCAGTTCCTGGATGGGGAAGAACTGAACATGTTTCCGGATCCTACGTTTCTCGCCAAGATGAGTTACCCACCAACAGGTGGGTCCCTGGAGAATCTGCCCTCTGAAAGAAGATGCATCTCTATGTCCAGTAGAATGCCTAAAGGTCTATCTTCATAGAACTTCAGACTTCAAGGGTGGTCAACTATTCAGGGGAGAAACATCAGGCTCAAATTTATCTCTGAATCAACTCAGATCGAAAATCACATATTTTATTCGCAGAGCGGATCCTGACGATACACCCGCAGGTCACGATCCGAGGAAAGTTGCCTCATTCTTAAATTTCTTTA
>NW_027170308.1:0-25000 GCF_036898095.1 Palaemon carinicauda
TGGCCAAGTGGGTTAGTCACTGTCTATATAAGCTTGCCGACCAGGGTTCATTCCCGGCCGGAACCAAGCTCTTGTCTTTGTGTGATTTCGCCTGGGGCTATGATCCCGAGGTCGTTAAGAGAATCCAGACCTTAATATATCAAAAATATATATGGCTTATTTGAATATGAAAAACACGTAAAAATGTGCAAAATTTATCATTAATTGAATGCCAAGTAACAAACTACCAATTAGCTACGATGGTGAAGATGGGTTGATTTCAATTCTAAGTACAAAATACCTGAATTCGACATGTATAAGTACAGTAGAATTGTCATTGACTTTTATCTTTCTTCGTGGCCAAGTGGGTTAGTCACTCTCTATATAAGCTTGCCGACCAGGGTTCGATTCCCGGCCAGAACCAAGCTCTTGTCTTTGTGTGATTTCGCCTGGGGCTCTGATCCCGAGGTCGTTAAGAGAATCCAGACATTAATATATCAAAAATATATATGGCTTATTTGAATATGAAAAACACGTAAAAATGTGCAAAATTTATCATCATTGAATGCCAAGTAACAAACTACCAATTAGCTACGATGGTGAAGATGGGTTGATTTCAATTCTAAGTACAAATACCTGAATTCGACAGTTATAAGTACAGTAGAATTGTCATTGACTTTTATCTTTCTTCGTGGCCAAGTGGGTTAGTCACTGTCTATATAAGCTTGCCGACCAGGGTTCAATTCCCGGCCGGAACCAAGCTCTTGTCTTTGTGTGATTTCGCCTGGGGCTCTGATCCCGAGGTCGTTAAGAGAATCCAGACATTAATATATCAAAAATATATATGGCCTATTTGAATATGAAAAACACGTAAAAATGTGCAAAATTTATCATTAATTGAATGCCAAGTAACAAACTACCAATTAGCTACGATGGTGAAGATGGGTTGATTTCAATTCTAAGTACAGAATACCTGAATTCGACAGGTATAAGTACAGTAGAATTGTCATTGACTTTTATCTTTCTTCGTGGCCAAGTGGGTTAGTCACTCTCTATATAAGCTTGCCGACCAGGGTTCGATTCCCGGCCGGAGCCAAGCTCTGTCTTTGTGTGATTTCGCTGGGGCTCTGATCCCGAGGTCGTTAAGAGAATCCCAGACATTAATATAACAAAAATATATATGGCTTATTTGAATATGAAAAACACGTAACAATGTGCAAAATTTATCATTAATTGAATGCCAAGTAACAAACTACCAATTAGCTACGATGGTGAAGATGGGTTGATTTCAATTCTAAGTACAGAATACCTGAATTCGACAGGTATAAGTACAGTAGAATTGTCATTGACTTTTATCTTTCTTCGTGGCCAAGTGGGTTAGTCACTGTCTATATAAGCTTGCCGACCAGGGTTCGATTCCCGGCCGGAGCCAAGCTCTTGTCTTTGTGTGATTTCGGCTGGGGCTCTGATCCCGAGGTCGTTAAGAGAATCCAGATATTAATATATCAAAAATATATATGTCTTATTTGAATATGAAAAACACGTAAAAATTTGCAAAATTTATCATTAATTGCAATACCAAGTAACAAACTACCAATAGCTACGATGGTGAAGATGGGTTGATTTCAATCTAAGTACAGAATACCTGAATTCGACAGGTATAAGTACAGTAGAATTGTCATTGACTTTTATCTTTCTTCGTGGCCAAGTGGGTTAGTCACTGTCTATATAAGCTTGCCGACCAGGGTTCGATTCCAGGCCGGAGCCAAGCTCTTGTCTTTGTGTGATTTCGCCTGGGGCTCTGATCCGAGGTCGTTAAGAGAATCCAGACATTGATATAACAAAAATATATATGGCTTATTTGAATATGAAAAACACGTAACAATGTGCAAAATTTATCATTAATTGAATGCCAAGTACCAAACTACCAATTAGCTAGCAGGTGAAGATGGGTTGATTTCAATTCTAAGTACAGAATACCTGAATTCGACAGGTATAAGTACAGTAGAATTGTCATTGACTTTTAACTTTCTTCGTGGCCAAGTGGGTTAGTCACTGTCTATATAAGCTTGCCGACCAGGGTTCGATTCCCGGCCGGAGCCAAGCTCTTGTCTTTGTGTGATTTCGGCTGGGGCTCTGATCCCGAGGTCGTTAAGAGAATCCAGATATTAATATATCAAAAATATATATGGCTTATTTGAATATGAAAAACACAGTAAAAATTGCAAAATTTATCATTAATTGAATGCCAAGTAACAAACTACCAATTAGCTACGATGGTGAAGATGGGTTGATTTCAATTCTAAGTACAAATACCTGAATTCGACAGGTATAAGTACAGTAGAATTGTCATTGACTTTTATCTTTCTTCGTGGCCAAGTGGGTTAGTCACTGTCTATATAAGCTTGCCGACCAGGGTTCGATTCCCGGCCGGAGCCAAGCTCTTGTCTTTGTGTGATTTCGCCTGGGGCTCTGATCCCGAGGTCGTTAAGAGAATCCAGACATTAATATATCAAACATATATATGGCTTATTTGAATATGAAAAACACATAAAAATGTGCAAAATTTATCATTAATTGAATGCCAAGTAACAAACTACCAATTAGCTACGATGGTGAAGATGGGTTGATTTCAATTCTAAGTACAGAATACCTGAATTCGACAGGTATAAGTACAGTAGAATTGTCATTGACTTTTATCTTTCTTCGTGGCCAAGTGGGTTAGTCACTGTCTATATAAGCTTGCCGACCAGGGTTCGATTCCCGGCCGGAGCCAAGCTCTTGTCTTTGTGTGATTTCGCCTGGGGCTCTGATCCCGAGGTCGTTAAGAGAATCCAGGCATTAATATATCAAACATATATATGGCTTATTTGAATATGAAAAACACGTAAAAATGTGCAAAATTTATCATTAATTGAATGCCAAGTAACAAACTACCAATTAGCTACGATGGTGAAGATGGGTTGAGTTCAATTCTAAGTACAAAATACCTTGAATTCGACAGGTATAAGTACAGTAGAATTGTCATTGACTTTTATCTTCTTCGTGGCCAAGTGGGTTAGTCACTGCTCTATATAAGCTTGCCGACCAGGGTTCGATTCCCGCCGGAGCCAAGCTCTTGTCTTTGTGTGATTTCGCCAGGGGCTCTGATCCCGAGGTCGTTAAGAGAATCCAGGCATTAATATATCAAAATATATATGGCTTATTTGAATATGAAAAACACGTAAAATGAGCAAATTATATCATTAATTGAATGCCCAAGTAACAAACTACCAATTAGCTACGATGGTGAAGATGGGTTGATTTCAATTCTAAGTACAAAATACCTGAATTCGACAGGTATAAGTACAGTAGAATTGTCATTGACTTTTATCTTTCTTCGTGGCCAAGTGGGTTAGTCACTGTCTATATAAGCTTGCCGACCAGGGTTCTATTCCCGGCCAGAGACCAAGCTCTTGTCTTTGTGATTTCGCAAGGGGCTCTGATCCCGAGGTCGTTAAGAGAATCAGACATTAATATATCAAAAATATATATGGCTTATTTGAATATGAAAAACACTGTAAAAATGTGCAAAATTTATCATCTAATTGAATGCCAAGTAACAAACCTACCAATTAGCTACGATGGTGAAGATGGGTTGATTTCAATTCTAAGTACAAAATACCTGAATTCGACAGTTATAAGTACAGTAGAATTGTCATTGACTTTTATCTTTCTTCGTGGCCAAGTGGGTTAGTCACTGTCTATATAAGCTTGCCGACCAGGGTTCGATTCCCGGCCTGAGCCAAGCTCTTGTCTTTGTGTGATTTCGCCTGGGGCTCTGATCCCGAGGTCGTTAAGAGAATCCAGACATTAATATATCAAAAATATATATGGCTTATTTGAATATGAAAAACACGTAAAAATGTGCAAAATTTATCATTAATTGAATGCCAAGTAACAAACCACCAATTAGCTACGATGGTGAAGATGGGTTGATTTCAATTCTAAGTACAGAATACCTGAATTCGACAGGTATAAGTACAGTAGAATTGTCATTGACTTTTATCTTTCTTCGTGGCCAAGTGGGTTAGTCACTGTCTATATAAGCTTGCCGACCAGGGTTCGATTCCGGCCTGAGCCAAGCTCTTGTCTTTGTGTGATTTCGCCTGGGGCTCTGATCCCGAGGTCGTTAAGAGAATCCAGACATTAATATATCAAAAATATATATGGCTTATTTGAATATGAAAAACACGTAAAACTGTGCAAAATTTATCATTAATTGAATGCCAAGTAACAAACTACCAATTAGCTACGATGGTGAAGATGGGTTGATTTCAATTCCAAGTACAAAATACTTGAATTCGACAGGTATAAGTACAGTAGAATTGTCATTGACTTTTATCTTTCTTCGTGGCCAAGTGGGTTAGTCACTGTCTATATAAGCTTGCCGACCAGGGTTCGATTCCCGGCCGGAGCCAAGCTCTTGTCTTTGTGTGATTTCGCCTGGGGCTCTGATCCCGAGGTCGTTAAGAGAATCCAGACATTGATATATCAAAAATATATATGGCTTATTTGAATATGAAAAACACGTAAAAATTTGCAAAATTTATCATTAATTGAATGCCAAGTAACAAACTACCAATTAGCTACGATGGTGAAGATGGGTTGATTTCAATTCTAAGTACAAAATACCTGAATTCGACATGTATAAGTACAGTAGAATTGTCATTGACTTTTATCTTTCTTCGTGGCCAAGTGGGTTAGTCACTGTCTATATAAGCTTGCAGACCAGGGTTCGATTCCCGGCCGGAGCCAAGCTCTTGTCTTTGTGTGATTTCGCCTGGGGCTCTGATCCCGAGGTCGTTAAGAGAATCCAGACATTAATATATCAAAAATATATATGGCTTATTTGAATATGAAAAACACGTAAAAATGTGCAAAATTTATCATTAATTGAATGCCAAGTAACAAACTACCAATTAGCTACGATGGTGAAGATGGGTTGATTTCAATTCTAAGTACAAAATACCTGAATTCGACAGGTATAAGTACAGTAGAATTGTCATTGACTTTTATCTTTCTTCGTGGCCAAGTGGGTTAGTCACTGTCTATATAAGCTTGCCGACCAGGGTTCTATTCCCGGACGGAGCCAAGCTCTTGTCTTTGTGTGAGTTCGCCTGGGGCTCTGATCCCGAGGTCGTTAAGAGAATCCAGATATTAATATATCAAAAATATATATGGCTTATTTGAATATGAAAAACACGTAAAAATGTGCAAAATTTATCATAAATTGAATTCCAAGTAACAAACTACTAATTAGCTACGATGGTGAAGATGGGTTGATTTCAATTCTAAGTACAAAATACCTGAATTCGACAGGTATAAGTACAGTAGAATTGTCATTGACTTTTATCTTTCTTCGTGGCCAAGTGGGTTAGTCACTGTCTATATAAGCTTGCCGACCAGGGTTCGATTCCCGGCCGGAGCCAAGCTCTTGTCTTTGTGTGATTTCGCCTGGGGCTCTGATCCCGAGGTCGTTAAGAGAATCCAGACATTAATATATCAAACATATATATGGCTTATTTGAATATGAAAAACACGTAAAAATGTGCAAAATTTATCATTAATTGAATGCCAAGTAACAAACTACCAATTAGCTACGATGGTGAAGATGGGTTGATTTCAATTCAAAGTACAAAATACCTGAATTCGACAGGTATAAGTACAGTAGAATTGTCATTGACTTTTATCTTTCTTCGTGGCCAAGTGGGTTAGTCACTCTCTATATAAGCTTGCCGACCAGGGTTCGATTCCCGGCCGGAGCCAAGCTCTTGTCTTTGTGTGATTTCGCCTGGGGCTCTGATCCCGAGGTCGTTAAGAGAATCCAGCCATTAATATATCAAAAATATATATGGCTTATTTGAATATGAAAAACACGTGAAAATGAGCAAAATTTATCATTAATTGAATGCCAAATAACAAACTACCAATTAGCTACGATGGTGAAGATGGGTTGATTTTAATTCTAAGTACAAAATACCAGAATTCGACAGGTATAAGTACAGTAGAATTGTCATTGACTTTTATCTTTCTTCGTGGCCAAGTGGGTTAGTCACTGTCTATATAAGCTTGCCGACCAGGGTTCTATTCCCGGCCAGAACCAAGCTCTTGTCTTTGTGTGATTTCGCAAGGGGCTCTGATCCCGAGGTCGTTAAGAGAATCCAGACATTAATATATCAAAAATATATATGGCTTATTTGAATATGAAAAACATGTAAAAATGTGCAAAATTTATCATCAATTGAATGCCAAGTAACAAACTACCAATTAGGTACGATGGTGAAGATGGGTTGATTTCAATTCTAAGTACAAAATACCTGAATTCGACATTTATAAGTACAGTAGAATTGTCATTGACTTTTATCTTTCTTCGTGGCCAAGTGGGTTAGTCACTGTCTATATAAGCTTGCCGACCAGGGTTCAATTCCCGGCCGGAACCAAGCTCTTGTCTTTGTGTGATTTCGCCTGGGGCTATGATCCCGAGGTCGTTAAGAGAATCCAGACCTTAATATATCAAAAATATATATGGCTTATTTGAATATGAAAAACACGTAAAAATGTGCAAAATTTATCATTAATTGAATGCCAAGTAACAAACTACCAATTAGCTACGATGGTGAAGATGGGTTGATTTCAATTCTAAGTACAAAATACCTGAATTCGACAGGTATAAGTACAGTAGAATTGTCATTGACTTTTATCTTTCTTCGTGGCCAAGTGGGTTAGTCACTCTCTATATAAGCTTGCCGACCAGGGTTCGATTCCCGGCCAGAACCAAGCTCTTGTCTTTGTGTGATTTCGCCTGGGGCTCTGATCCCGAGGTCGTTAAGAGAATCCAGACATTAATATATCAAAAATATATATGGCTTATTTGAATATGAAAAACACGTAAAAATGTGCAAAATTTATCATCATTTGAATGCCAAGCAACAAACTACCAATTAGCTACGATGGTGAAGATGGGTTGATTTCAATTCTAAGTACAAAATACCTGAATTCGACAGTTATAAGTACAGTAGAATTGTCATTGACTTTTATCTTTCTTCGTGGCCAAGTGGGTTAGTCACTGTCTATATAAGCTTGCCGACCAGGGTTCAATTCCCGGCCGGAACCAAGCTCTTGTCTTTGTGTGATTTCGCCTGGGGCTCTGATCCCGAGGTCGTTAAGAGAATCCAGACATTAATATATCAAAAATATATATGGCCTATTTGAATATGAAAAACACGTAAAAATGTGCAAAATTTATCATTAATTGAAGGCCAAGTAACAAACTACCATTTAGCTACGATGGTGAAGATGGGTTGATTTCAATTCTAAGTACAAAATACCAGAATTCGACACGTATAAGTACGGTAGAATTGTCATTGACTTTTATCTTTCTTCGTGGCCAAGTGGGTTAGTCACTGTCTATATAAGCTTGCAGACCAGTGTTCGATTCCCGGCCGGAGCCAAGCTCTTGTCTTTGTGTGATTTCGCCTGGGGCTCTGATCCCGAGGTCGTTAAGATAATCAAGACATTAATATATCAAAAATATATATGGCTTATTTGAATATGAAAAACACGTAAAAATGTGCAAAATTTATCATTAATTGAATACCAAGTAACAAACTACCAATTAGCTACGATGGTGAAGATGGGTTGATTTCAATTCTAAGTACAGAATACCTGAATTCGACAGGTATAAGTACAGTAGAATTGTCATTGACTTTTATCTTTCTTCGTGGCCAAGTGGGTTAGTCACTGTCTATATAAGCTTGCCGACCAGGGTTCGATTCCCGGCCGGAGCCAAGCTCTTGTCTTTGTGTGATTTCGGCTGGGGCTCTGATCCCGAGGTCGTTAAGAGAATCCAGATATTAATATATCAAAAATATATATGTCTTATTTGAATATGAAAAACACGTAAAAATTTGCAAAATTTATCATTAATTGAATACCAAGTAACAAACTACCAATTAGCTACGATGGTGAAGATGGGTTGATTTCAATTCTAAGTACAGAATACCTGAATTCGACAGGTATAAGTACAGTAGAATTGTCATTGACTTTTATCTTTCTTCGTGGCCAAGTGGGTTAGTCACTGTCTATATAAGCTTGCCGACCAGGGTTCGATTCCAGGCCGGAGCCAAGCTCTTGTCTTTGTGTGATTTCGCCTGGGGCTCTGATCCCGAGGTCGTTAAGAGAATCCAGACATTAATATAACAAAAATATATATGGCTTATTTGAATATGAAAAACACGTAACAATGTGCAAAATTTATCATTAATTGAATGCCAAGTAACAAACTACCAATTAGCTACGATGGTGAAGATGGGTTGATTTCAATTCTAAGTACAGAATACCTGAATTCGACAAGTATAAGTACAGTAGAATTGTCATTGACTTTTAGCTTTCTTCTTGGCCAAGTGGGTTAGTCACTGTCTATATAAGCTTGCCGACCAGGGTTCGATTCCCGGCCGGAGCCAAGCTCTTGTCTTTGTGTGATTTCGGCTGGGGCTCTGATCCCGAGGTCGTTAAGAGAATCCAGATATTAATATATCAAAAATATATATGTCTTATTTGAATATGAAAAACACGTAAAAATTTGCAAAATTTATCATTAATTGAATTCCAAGTAACAAACTACCAATTAGCTACGATGGTGAAGATGGGTTGATTTCAATTCTAAGTACAAAATACCTGAATTCGACAGGTATAAGTTCAGTAGAATTATCATTGACTTTTATCTTTCTTCGTGGCCAAGTGGGTTAGTCACTGTCTATATAAGCTTGCCGACCAGGGTTCGATTCCCGGCCGGAGCCAAGCTCTTGTCTTTGTGTGATTTCGCCTGGGGCTCTGATCCCGAGGTCGTTAAGAGAATCCAGACATTAATATATCAAAAATATATATGGCTTATTTGAATATGAAAAACACAAAAAAATGTGCAAAATTTATCATTAATTGAATGCCAAGTAACAAACTACCAATTAGCTACGATGGTGAAGATGGGTTGATTTCAATTCTAAGTACAAAATACCTGAATTCGACAGGTATAAGTACAGTAGAATTGTCATGGACTTTTATCTTTCTTCGTGGCCAAGTGGGTTAGTCACTGTCTATATAAGCTTGCCGACCAGGGTTCGATTCCCGGCCGGAGCCAAGCTCTTGTCTTTGTGTGATTTCGCCTGGGGCTCTGATCCCGAGGTCGTTAAGAGAATCCAGACATTAATATATCAAACATATATATGGCTTATTTGAATATGAAAAACACGTAAAAATGTGCAAAATTTATCATTAATTGAATGCCAAGTAACAAACTACCAATTAGCTACGATGGTGAAGATGGGTTGATTTCAATTCTAAGTACAAAATACCTGAATTCGACAGGTATAAGTACAGTAGAATTGTCATTGACTTTTATCTTTCTTCGTGGCCAAGTGGGTTAGTCACTGTCTATATAAGCTTGCCGACCAGGGTTCTATTCCCGGCCAGAACCAAGCTCTTGTCTTTGTGTGATTTCGCCTAGGGCTCTGATCCCGAGGTCGTTAAGAGAATCCAGACATTAATATATCAAAAATATATATGGCTTATTTGAATATGAAAAACATGTAAAAATGTGCAAAATTTATCATCAATTGAATGCCAAGTAACAAACTACCAATTAGCTACGATGGTGAAGATGGGTTGATTTCAATTCTAAGTACAAAATACCTGAATTCGACAGTTATAAGTACAGTAGAATTGTCATTGACTTTTATCTTTCTTCGTGGCCAAGTGGGTTAGTCACTGTCTATATAAGCTTGCCGACCAGGGTTCGATTCCCGGCCGGAGCCAAGCTCTTGTCTTTTTGTGATTTCGCCTGGGGCTCTGATCCCGAGGTCGTTAAGAGAATCAAGACATTAATATATCAAAAATATATATGGCTTATTTGAATATGAAAAACACGTAAAAATGTGCAAAATTTATCATTAATTGAATGCCAAGTAACAAACCACCAATTAGCTACGATGGTGAAGATGGGTTGATTTCAATTCTAAGTACAGAATACCTGAATTCGACAGGTATAAGTACAGTAGAATTGTCATTGACTTTTATCTTTCTTCGTGGCCAAGTGGGTTAGTCACTGTCTATATAAGCTTGCCGACCAGGGTTCGATTCCCGGCCTGAGCCAAGCTCTTGTCTTTGTGTGATTTCGCCTGGGGCTCTGATCCCGAGGTCGTTAAGAGAATCCAGACATTAATATATCAAAAATATATATGGCTTATTTGAATATGAAAAACACGTAAAACTGTGCAAAATTTATCATTAATTGAATGCCAAGTAACAAACTACCAATTAGCTACGATGGTGAAGATGGGTTGATTTCAATTCCAAGTACAAAATACTTGAATTCGACAGGTATAAGTACAGTAGAATTGTCATTGACTTTTATCTTTCTTCGTGGCCAAGTGGGTTAGTCACTGTCTATATAAGCTTGCCGACCAGGGTTCGATTCCCGGCCGGAGCCAAGCTCTTGTCTTTGTGTGATTTCGGCTGGGGCTCTGATCCCGAGGTCGTTAAGAGAATCCAGACATTGATATATCAAAAATATATATGGCTTATTTGAATATGAAAAACACGTAAAAATTTGCAAAATTTATCATTAATTGAATGCCAAGTAACAAACTACCAATTAGCTACGATGGTGAAGATGGGTTGATTTCAATTCTAAGTACAAAATACCTGAATTCGACATGTATAAGTACAGTAGAATTGTCATTGACTTTTATCTTTCTTCGTGGCCAAGTGGGTTAGTCACTGTCTATATAAGCTTGCAGACCAGGGTTCGATTCCCGGCCGGAGCCAAGCTCTTGTCTTTGTGTGATTTCGCCTGGGGCTCTGATCCCGAGGTCGTTAAGAGAATCCAGACATTAATATATCAAAAATATATATGGCTTATTTGAATATGAAAAACACGTAAAAATGTGCAAAATTTATCATTAATTGAATGCCAAGTAACAAACTACCAATTAGCTACGATGGTGAAGATGGGTTGATTTCAATTCTAAGTACAAAATACCTGAATTCGACAGGTATAAGTACAGTAGAATTGTCATTGACTTTTATCTTTCTTCGTGGCCAAGTGGGTTAGTCACTGTCTATATAAGCTTGCCGACCAGGGTTCTATTCCCGGACGGAGCCAAGCTCTTGTCTTTGTGTGATTTCGCCTGGGGCTCTGATCCCGAGGTCGTTAAGAGAATCCAGATATTAATATATCAAAAATATATATGGCTTATTTGAATATGAAAAACACGTAAAAATGTGCAAAATTTATCATAAATTGAATTCCAAGTAACAAACTACTAATTAGCTACGATGGTGAAGATGGGTTGATTTCAATTCTAAGTACAAAATACCTGAATTCGACAGGTATAAGTACAGTAGAATTGTCATTGACTTTTATCTTTCTTCGTGGCCAAGTGGGTTAGTCACTGTCTATATAAGCTTGCCGACCAGGGTTCGATTCCCGGCCGGAGCCAAGCTCTTGTCTTTGTGTGATTTCGCCTGGGGCTCTGATCCCGAGGTCGTTAAGAGAATCCAGACATTAATATATCAAACATATATATGGCTTATTTGAATATGAAAAACACGTAAAAATGTGCAAAATTTATCATTAATTGAATGCCAAGTAACAAACTACCAATTAGCTACGATGGTGAAGATGGGTTGATTTCAATTCAAAGTACAAAATACCTGAATTCGACAGGTATAAGTACAGTAGAATTGTCATTGACTTTTATCTTTCTTCGTGGCCAAGTGGGTTAGTCACTCTCTATATAAGCTTGCCGACCAGGGTTCGATTCCCGGCCGGAGCCAAGCTCTTGTCTTTGTGTGATTTCGCCTGGGGCTCTGATCCCGAGGTGGTTAAGAGAATCCAGCCATTAATATATCAAAAATATATATGGCTTATTTGAATATGAAAAACATGTAAAAATGTGCAAAATTTATCATCAATTGAATGCCAAGTAACAAACTACCAATTAGGTACGATGGTGAAGATGGGTTGATTTTAATTCTAAGTACAAAATACCAGAATTCGACAGGTATAAGTACAGTAGAATTGTCATTGACTTTTATCTTTCTTCGTGGCCAAGTGGGTTAGTCACTGTCTATATAAGCTTGCCGACCAGGGTTCTATTCCCGGCCAGAACCAAGCTCTTGTCTTTGTGTGATTTCGCAAGGGGCTCTGATCCCGAGGTCGTTAAGAGAATCCAGACATTAATATATCAAAAATATATATGGCTTATTTGAATATGAAAAACATGTAAAAATGTGCAAAATTTATCATCAATTGAATGCCAAGTAACAAACTACCAATTAGGTACGATGGTGAAGATGGGTTGATTTCAATTCTAAGTACAAAATACCTGAATTCGACATTTATAAGTACAGTAGAATTGTCATTGACTTTTATCTTTCTTCGTGGCCAAGTGGGTTAGTCACTGTCTATATAAGCTTGCCGACCAGGGTTCAATTCCCGGCCGGAACCAAGCTCTTGTCTTTGTGTGATTTCGCCTGGGGCTATGATCCCGAGGTCGTTAAGAGAATCCAGACCTTAATATATCAAAAATATATATGGCTTATTTGAATATGAAAAACACGTAAAAATGTGCAAAATTTATCATTAATTGAATGCCAAGTAACAAACTACCAATTAGCTACGATGGTGAAGATGGGTTGATTTCAATTCTAAGTACAAAATACCTGAATTCGACAGGTATAAGTACAGTAGAATTGTCATTGACTTTTATCTTTCTTCGTGGCCAAGTGGGTTAGTCACTCTCTATATAAGCTTGCCGACCAGGGTTCGATTCCCGGCCAGAACCAAGCTCTTGTCTTTGTGTGATTTCGCCTGGGGCTCTGATCCCGAGGTCGTTAAGAGAATCCAGACATTAATATATCAAAAATATATATGGCTTATTTGAATATGAAAAACACGTAAAAATGTGCAAAATTTATCATCATTTGAATGCCAAGCAACAAACTACCAATTAGCTACGATGGTGAAGATGGGTTGATTTCAATTCTAAGTACAAAATACCTGAATTCGACAGTTATAAGTACAGTAGAATTGTCATTGACTTTTATCTTTCTTCGTGGCCAAGTGGGTTAGTCACTGTCTATATAAGCTTGCCGACCAGGGTTCAATTCCCGGCCGGAACCAAGCTCTTGTCTTTGTGTGATTTCGCCTGGGGCTCTGATCCCGAGGTCGTTAAGAGAATCCAGACATTAATATATCAAAAATATATATGGCCTATTTGAATATGAAAAACACGTAAAAATGTGCAAAATTTATCATTAATTGAATGCCAAGTAACAAACTACCATTTAGCTACGATGGTGAAGATGGGTTGATTTCAATTCTAAGTACAAAATACCAGAATTCGACACGTATAAGTACGGTAGAATTGTCATTGACTTTTATCTTTCTTCGTGGCCAAGTGGGTTAGTCACTGTCTATATAAGCTTGCAGACCAGTGTTCGATTCCCGGCCGGAGCCAAGCTCTTGTCTTTGTGTGATTTCGCCTGGGGCTCTGATCCCGAGGTCGTTAAGATAATCAAGACATTAATATATCAAAAATATATATGGCTTATTTGAATATGAAAAACACGTAAAAATGTGCAAAATTTATCATTAATTGAATACCAAGTAACAAACTACCAATTAGCTACGATGGTGAAGATGGGTTGATTTCAATTCTAAGTACAGAATACCTGAATTCGACAGGTATAAGTACAGTAGAATTGTCATTGACTTTTATCTTTCTTCGTGGCCAAGTGGGTTAGTCACTCTCTATATAAGCTTGCCGACCAGGGTTCGATTCCCGGCCGGAGCCAAGCTCTTGTCTTTGTGTGATTTCGCCTGGGGCTCTGATCCCGAGGTCGTTAAGAGAATCCAGACATTAATATAACAAAAATATATATGGCTTATTTGAATATGAAAAACACGTAACAATGTGCAAAATTTATCATTAATTGAATGCCAAGTAACAAACTACCAATTAGCTACGATGGTGAAGATGGCTTGATTTCAATTCTAAGTACAGAATACCTGAATTCGACAGGTATAAGTACAGTAGAATTGTCATTGACTTTTAGCTTTCTTCGTGGCCAAGTGGGTTAGTCACTGTCTATATAAGCTTGCCGACCAGGGTTCGATTCCCGGCCGGAGCCAAGCTCTTGTCTTTGTGTGATTTCGGCTGGGGCTCTGATCCCGAGGTCGTTAAGAGAATCCAGATATTAATATATCAAAAATATATATGTCTTATTTGAATATGAAAAACACGTAAAAATTTGCAAAATTTATCATTAATTGAATACCAAGTAACAAACTACCAATTAGCTACGATGGTGAAGATGGGTTGATTTCAATTCTAAGTACAGAATACCTGAATTCGACAGGTATAAGTACAGTAGAATTGTCATTGACTTTTATCTTTCTTCGTGGCCAAGTGGGTTAGTCACTGTCTATATAAGCTTGCCGACCAGGGTTCGATTCCAGGCCGGAGCCAAGCTCTTGTCTTTGTGTGATTTCGCCTGGGGCTCTGATCCCGAGGTCGTTAAGAGAATCCAGACATTAATATAACAAAAATATATATGGCTTATTTGAATATGAAAAACACGTAACAATGTGCAAAATTTATCATTAATTGAATGCCAAGTAACAAACTACCAATTAGCTACGATGGTGAAGATGGGTTGATTTCAATTCTAAGTACAGAATACCTGAATTCGACAGGTATAAGTACAGTAGAATTGTCATTGACTTTTAGCTTTCTTCTTGGCCAAGTGGGTTAGTCACTGTCTATATAAGCTTGCCGACCAGGGTTCGATTCCCGGCCGGAGCCAAGCTCTTGTCTTTGTGTGATTTCGGCTGGGGCTCTGATCCCGAGGTCGTTAAGAGAATCCAGATATTAATATATCAAAAATATATATGTCTTATTTGAATATGAAAAACACGTAAAAATTTGCAAAATTTATCATTAATTGAATTCCAAGTAACAAACTACCAATTAGCTACGATGGTGAAGATGGGTTGATTTCAATTCTAAGTACAAAATACCTGAATTCGACAGGTATAAGTTCAGTAGAATTATCATTGACTTTTATCTTTCTTCGTGGCCAAGTGGGTTAGTCACTGTCTATATAAGCTTGCCGACCAGGGTTCGATTCCCGGCCGGAGCCAAGCTCTTGTCTTTGTGTGATTTCGCCTGGGGCTCTGATCCCGAGGTCGTTAAGAGAATCCAGACATTAATATATCAAAAATATATATGGCTTATTTGAATATGAAAAACACATAAAAATGTGCAAAATTTATCATTAATTGAATGCCAAGTAACAAACTACCAATTAGCTACGATGGTGAAGATGGGTTGATTTCAATTCTAAGTACAAAATACCTGAATTTGACAGGTATAAGTACAGTAGAATTGTCATGGACTTTTATCTTTCTTCGTGGCCAAGTGGGTTAGTCACTGTCTATATAAGCTTGCCGACCAGGGTTCGATTCCCGGCCGGAGCCAAGCTCTTGTCTTTGTGTGATTTCGCCTGGGGCTCTGATCCCGAGGTCGTTAAGAGAATCCAGACATTAATATATCAAACATATATATGGCTTATTTGAATATGAAAAACACGTAAAAATGTGCAAAATTTATCATTAATTGAATGCCAAGTAACAAACTACCAATTAGCTACGATGGTGAAGATGGGTTGATTTCAATTCTAAGTACAAAATACCTGAATTCGACAGGTATAAGTACAGTAGAATTGTCATTGACTTTTATCTTTCTTCGTGGCCAAGTGGGTTAGTCACTGTCTATATAAGCTTGCCGACCAGGGTTCGATTCCCGGCCGGAGCCAAGCTCTTGTCTTTGTGTGATTTCGCCTGGGGCTCTGATCCCGAGGTCGTTAAGAGAATCCAGACATTAATATATCAAAAATATATATGGCTTATTTAAATATGAAAAACACGTAAAAATGTGCAAAATTTATCATTAATTGAATGCCAAGTAACAAACTACCAATTAGCTACGATGGTGAAGATGGGTTGATTTCAATTCTAAGTACAAAATACTTGAATTCGACAGGTATAAGTACAGTAGAATTGTCATTGACTTTTATCTTTCTTCGTAGCCAAGTGAGATAGTCACTGTCTATATAAGCTTGCCGACCAGGGTTTGATTCCCGGCCGGAGCCAAGCTCTTGTCTTTGTGTCATTTCGCCTGGGGCTCTGATCCCGAGGTCGTTAAGAGAATCCAGACATTAATATATCAAAAATATATATGGCTTATTTGAATATGAAAAACACGTAAAAATGTGCAAAATTTATCATCAATTGAATGCCAAGTAACAAACTACCAATTAGCTACGATGGTGAAGATGGGTTGATTTCAATTCTAAGTACAAAATACCTGAATTCGACAGTTATAAGTACAGTAGAATTGTCATTGAATTTTATCTTTCTTCGTGGCCAAGTGGGTTAGTCACTGTCTATATAAGCTTGCCGACCAGGGTTCAATTCCCGGCCGGAACCAAGCTCTTGTCTTTGTGTGATTTCGCCTGGGGCTCTGATCCTGAGGTCGTTAAGAGAATCCAGACATTAATATATCAAAAATATATATGGGTTATTTGAATATGAAAAACACGTAAAAATGTGCAAAATTTATCATTAATTGAATGCCAAGTAACAAACTACCAATTAGCTACGATGGTTAAGATGGGTTGATTTCAATTCTAAGTACAAAATACCTGAATTCGACAGGTATAAGTACAGTAGAATTGTCATTGACTTTTATCTTTCTTCGTGGCCAAGTGGGTTAGTCACTGTCTATACAAGCTTGCAGACCAGGGTTCGATTCCCGGCCGGAGCCAAGCTCTTGTCTTTTTGTGATTTCGCCTGGGGCTCTGATCCCGAGGTCGTTAAGAGAATCCAGACATTAATATATCAAAAATATATATGGCTTATTTGAATATGAAAAACACGTAAAAATTTGCAAAATTTATCATTAATTGAATGCCAAGTAACAAACTACTACTTAGCTACGATGGTGAAGATGGGTTGATTTCAATTCTAAGTACAGAATACCTGAATTCGACAGGTATAAGTACAGTAGAATTGTCATTGACTTTTATCTTTCTTCGTGGCCAAGTGGGTTAGTCACTGTCTATATAAGCTTGCCGACCAGGGTTCGATTCCCGGCCAGAACCAAGCTCTTGTCTTTGTGTGATTTCGCCTGGGGCTCTGATCCCGAGGTCGTTAAGAGAATCCAGACATTAATATATCAAAAATATATATGGCTTATTTGAATATGAAAAACACGTAAAAATGTGCAAAATTTATCATTAATTGAATGCCAAGTAACAAACTACCAATTAGCTACGATGGTGAAGATGGGTTGATTTCAATTCAAAGTACAAAATACCTGAATTCGACATGTATAAGTACAGTAGAATTGTCATTGACTTTTATCTTTCTTCGTGGCCAAGTGGGTTAGTCACTGTCTATATAAGCTTGCCGACCAGGGTTCGATTCCCGGCCGGAGCCAAGCTCTTGTCTTTGTGTGATTTCGCCTGGGGCTCTGATCCCGAGGTCGTTAAGAGAATCCAGACATTAATATATCAAAAATATATATGGCATATTTGATATATATATATATATATATATATATATATATATATATATATATATATATATATATATATATATACATATATATATATATATATATATATATATATATATATATATATATATATATATACATATACATATATATATATATATATATATATATATATATATATATATATATATATATATATATATATATATATATATATATATATATATATATATATATATATATATATATATATATATATATATATATATATATATATATATATATATATATATATATATATATATATATATATATATATATATATTTGCCATTTTCACCAACACTCCTAACTCCGATTCGTCAGTTTTTTCCCTCTTCATGCCATTTCAGGCCATTTGATTTCCAAAACATGCTTAATCTAGCCATTGTTTGATTTCCCTTTTATTTCAATCTGCCATTAAACTTCAATTCTAAAGAACCTGTATTAGAGATTATATTTCCAAAATATTTAAATGATTCTACCTTATTAATCCTTTCTTCTTCCAATGATATTTCATATCTCATTGCATATTCCGTTCTCATCATCTCTGTCTTTCTTCTATTTACAACGAGCCCTGCCTAGTGTAATATTTCATGCATTCTAGTAAGCAAGTATTGTAAATCCTGTGGTGTTTTTCTAACAAGATCAGCCTCATCGACATACTCTAGGTCAGCTACCTCCCTATTACCAACCCAGTTCAATCCTTCTCCAAAATATCCAACTGTTTCACGTATTTCAAAATCCATGATGGGAATAATCAACACTCCCTTGGAGTACTCCACTGTTCACTGGAATTTCATTTGATGAGACCCAATTAACATTAACTTGTACTCGCTATGCTCATGAACAGACTTAATCAAATTCACATATTTAAGAGGAATTTCATAATAACGTACGGTTCTCCACATAATTGGCTGACTCCCCATTATAAAATGCTTTTTTCATAGTCCACAAATGCCATCTAAGGGAGATTTCTATATTCTACTGATTGTTATACAGGTCTCAAAATGAAAATTTCGTCAGTACTACTCATACTTCTTCTAAATCCAGCCTTTTCATCTCTCAGCTTTTCACCAATCTTTCTCTTTAGAATAAGCATACTGTAATATTTTCATAACCACTGACGTAAGTGTTATGCTTTCCATTTCCCGAGTTTTTTAATTGGATTTCTATTCCTTCCCATTTGAGTATTTTAGAATAATTATTTTTTTTTTCTTTAATATATATTCGTAACTTATTTCTTTAGGAAGACTAACCCAAAGAAGAGAGTCAATAGAATTGATGTGAAAGCCTATTGGAAACGTCCCTGTCTGGATATTTGCTCGACTGGGGTTCGAGGCACGCTCAAGCTCGATACTTTCTTATGGTGTCTTTAATATCACCATCACTATGAGCTAAGGATTTGGGTTTTGTGGATGCCTATATGTCTACATGCTGTGTTATCAGCTGCCATTGTTTGTCCTTCCCTGTTCCTAGATTGGCTGGAAATGTGCTTGCGCAAAGATCATATGTATATATGTGTATATGATAATTTTTTTTTTTTTTTTTTTTTTTTTTTTTTTTTTTTTTTTTTTTTTTTTTTTTTTGAGGGGGGGGTCATTTTCCTGCTAACGCATTGTCACTGTCCCTTGACTCTGCCATGCATTAGTGACTTTTAAATCCTTGCACACTTTTCCAACGTGTATAAAAATTCTGGAAAGAAATAAAATTACGGCAAATCTTTTGGCTGTAGAGACTGGTCTTCCAAGCTTATCCCATTGATGTGAGTAGAAGATATCTTGTCTGAAATCAGCCTTGAGTGACATGTGTTGAAGTGGAAAATAGAGAAGGATTATATTCCATGATGAAAATATTTTTTTCTGCTAAACCACCCGTTCAGAAAAGAAGTTTTCTTCTGGTGTTAATTGTTTTTCTTCTTTGTTTCATTAATTATTTTTCCATCATGCTGTGTTGTTGATATCAATGAAATACTGGGAATATTGTTTATGCTTTTTATTAGTAATTGACCATTATTGAGAGTTTTAAATTGACTATGCTCTATTCTGTTCTATCTTTACATAATTATTGCTTTATGCAAAACAATCTTTACCTATTTCTTGTTTTATGCTAATTTCTTTTTTTTTTTTTTTAGATTTTACTGAATTGTTCCGTCCTTATGTACAGTTAAAGCTTAATGTGAAAACATAATATCAGAAACGAGATAAAGTAAAACAGCACAAGTTTCTTCACTAAATCATTGTGAATTTCCACATAATTATAAGATGATCATTTATCATTTCATCTTCATAAAATAAAAAAAGAGTAAGTTTCTATACCAAGTCATTGTTAATTTGCAGAGGTAATTAATCATTAAAATAGATTACGCAAAATATAACAAATTTATTTACCAATTCATCCTTCGATCTTTGAATTAAGAAAGTTCTATTTCTTTTCGATTTTGATCTGCTATCTAAAATAGTTCGATCTTACTTTTCCTTAACTAGTGCGTAATTGATCATCTCCAGTAATTATATCGTGCCTTTTATGAATCAACAATCATCATCAGATACCTTTTTCCAATCATCATAAATCCTCATCTTTGTCTCACCGCTAATCTCTTTTCCTCCCTCCTTTGAAGGTCATCGCATTAGACATCTACAACAAACACATTTCCTCTGTTTTTTTTTTTTTTTTTTTTTTTTTTTTTTGGTGAAAGAAAATCTAACATATTTCATTGGTATTTGTTAATAGTTCTATAAAAAAAATGAATAAAATCCAAAACTATCTGATAACTCTAGTTTCCAGAGAGAGAGAGAGAGAGAGAGAGAGAGAGAGAGAGAGAGAGAGAGATCTTTATATAATATATAGTTTACTATATAAAAGTTCTATTAATATAAATTACTTATAGCAATATGTATTTTCTTTCAAGTTTATGTAAATTCTAGCAAACTTGAATGTCATAAACTTCCGAAAATAGGACTGCCAGCCTAGACCAAGAAATGAAAAGATATATTTTTCACCAAAGAAAAAAAATTAACCAAGAAGATTTTATCAAAATAGTTCACGAAAAAAATAGAAAATACATATCAATGCTTCCAATATCTCTAAACCATGGATATGCATCTGAAGTTTATCTGATGATATTCTCTTTATTTTCTTAAGTGTATTCATACAATAGATACCTTTTAATCATATCAACAGCAATAACAAAAACAAAAATGCACCCCTTTCTAGTCCACTGCATGACAAAGGCTTTATGTCATTTCATGTCTTGGGCTTTGGCCAGTTTTAACCATGTTGATCAGTTCGGACTGATGATGGTGGGATATTTTCGTCTGATTGGTCAAAGGAAACAAACCTAGTATGGATGGCCATGACTATTACAGCTTTGCTGATCAGGACGATACACAAACCTTTCATATTAATTAGCTTTCAGGACTAACAAGGAAAATATATGTTTAAAAGCCATAGAATTCATAAACATTCATCCGACAAAAATTAATGATTGTAGAAGAGTTTATCTCATCCACAGGCAAGGAAATATAGGCTTCCATGTAATCATATTCAAATGGCATCATAAAGTCTTTCAAGCGGAGTTTTGGTGGGTCTCATGAATGAGAAATGATGCAATGTAAACCAGAATTTGCGGCGTCAAAGGATTATTTCATCAGAGCTTAAAGCCATCGCCTATTTTGCAAAAACCTCTCCATTAACATAAGAGGTGAAAGCTGTTTACCCCATATAGTCTGCCCTCAACGTTCGCGGATTTTCATGCTTTGTGTTCTATTAGCAGAAATAACAGGAAGTTTTTGGAATACACTTATCTAAGAGATAATCTGATAAACAGTACTGGAAGCGGATACGACTATGACTTTGTCTGAGAGAAAGGATTTTTATTTTTTTCTTGTCTTTCGTAACATTATTCTAGTTATCATTTCCAGGAATGAAACTGGTATTGTCCTTAGAGATAAAGTTACTTTTCAAATTCATATTGTTGAATTTCTTTTTGGAAAAAATAATTTTTCATGCCATGCTGAGATGGAATTTTCTGGAAGATTTCAAATTATTCATTTTCCAAGATTTTTTTCGTAGAAGACTGAAAATATTAGTATGTCAGATATCATGCCCTAATATTGTTCATAAACTTATTAACAGTACAATTTGTTCAACATGTCTTTTATGGTAGCAATATTCAGAGTGATATGAAGCTTAAGGTTAAGGTCATAAGTAAAGGTATGTAATTATGTTAGGATTTAACTTTGACCAAATCACGATGCACTAATGCAAAAGATGTATACATTTGGGTATTAGTTAAAGCTTAAAATTGTGTCAAACATAAAAATAAAATATTAGAAAAAATTAATACTTTCCATATTGTTGAATTATGCACACACACATACACACATACGTTATATATATATATATATATATATATATATATATATATATATATATATATATATATATATATATATATATATATATATATATATATATATATATATATATATATATATATATGTGTGTGTGTGTGTGTGTGTGTGTGTGTGTGTGTGTGTGTGTGTGTGTGTGCGTTTGTATGTGTGTGGAGATGTGTGTATATGTATGTGCAGATATATGTATGAACTAGTAGTACTAATTACTCCTGGTGGTTTATTATTCACATATTGAGTTGTTATTCATTACCGGCAAAAGGTTTTTTGATATCATCTCTCTTGTTTATAAAATAATTTATAGCCAAGTCTATGTGCAGCCAAATAGGAGGGAAAACCCGAAAAAAATAGGCCTACTGTATAGTAATTCTGAGCAAGAAAGATGCAATAATGATAATAAATTTATATAGGCACATGAATTATAATCAAGGTTTATAAATTGAAACAAACCTTTCAATAATACAAATGATAATATCAATTTTGGGTAATACATTTAAACATTGGTTTCCAATTAACGCTGCATGTTGTTCATTCTGCCTTTCATCTATTGACGGCCTTTGCCTATATTTGGAAACTGGATAGTTCGGTAAACATTATTTCTAATTTTAATCGGGTATACCTTCATTTCTTTTATGAATCCACTTCCTCAGGATTGCACAATACTTAGAGAAACACGCCAGGTCTGCGTTTTCTCTAATCAAACTAAATATCAAATTAAGAAATATTTTTAATATATTTTTGAACACTATCCAGAGGAAATATTTGAATTACTTTAATCTGCCTTTTAATTATATCTTTCTGCTATCTTCAGCTTTTGATTTTGATATCAATTTATCGTACAGAAACCTGAACGGTCAATTAATTCAATACCCCTGATGTAGATGTTCACTCAGTTTTGTGTGTTTGGCGCTTAAGTACTTTCGTAATTATGGTGATTCTGACCATCCCTTGCATCCAGATTTCCCCTGAATGTATAATCCATTATGTACTGATGTATATGTACTTAATATTCATAGTCTGTTCTTTATCATTTGGCATGATGCTGCTTTGTATTTTAAATGTTTCGTTCTAACTGGGAAATAATTGTCGAATGATTAAATCTGCTGCAAACGCATTATTGCAAAAGAGGGTAAAATAAGTTTCGATTTATAATAGATATGTGGATTTACAAATCTATTTTTCCAATTATGCATGTAAATTGGATTATTAATAAAATGTTTGCATAACAGAAACAACGTATTTTGAAACTGCAGAGTAGGTACTTGAGAAATTATGGTTATAATTTAATTTTTGCAGCGTTATGCATATAAGATGAATTCTATTTTGGTCTAAACATAAAATTTGGTCATCTTTAATATTTGTTTAAAAAATTCCAGGTATTTTTTTTTTTCATAGTTTACTACTGTGAGGGAAATTGTCAGTAAGAGGAATATTGATTAAAAACAATGAAAAAAAAATGGAGTGACAGAATCAGACTCCCACTCAGCAAAGGGGACTTACTTTATTCTATTTGTGCTTTCAGAAAATTATAACATTCATTTCTTATAAAAGTTATCGAACTTCACACAATTTCCGTATAAAACCTAAAATTTAGATGAGAAGGGAATTAAACATGAAATTGTTGATGTTATAGAGTATTTACCATCAATAAACCAAGAATACCTATTGGAAGCCTCATCTCTCTGCTTTGGAAAATTTGTGGGGTTAGATGACTTATTAACACTCGTATTACTATAAACAGAGAAAATAATGTTATGTAAGATTTGTGGAAAGTCATGATAGCTAATGCAGGAGTAAAGGAAATACTAAAAGATCTCCATTTGTAATCACACTATAAATAGATGGGAAGACATTTACTAGTCTATTCTTACCTATATATTTATTCTGTTGCGTAATCAGGACATCACAAAATATAGTATATAACTATGAAGGAATTTCTGGGTGGTTTTGAGAGAATGAGAGGAGTATAGATATTTACTGTGTCTCTCCTAGGTTCTGTAAATTTTCAGTCCCTTCTAAAAATTCCTAAGCACATATTTCAATTTGATAATACCTTTTTAATATATGCAGTATTTATACACGTAAACACACACACACACACACACACACACACACACACACACACACATATATATATATATATATATATATATATATATATATATATATATATATATATATATATATATATATATATATATATATATATATGTGTGTGTGTGTGTGTGTGTGTGTGTGTTTACGTGTATAAATACTGCATATATTAAAAAGGTATTATCAAATTGAAATATGTGCTTAGGACCCCCTTTGGCCGTAATACAGGTTCTTTATTTCAATACTCACAGGGATCGTAGGCAGTAAGGAAGTACACAGGGTATGAGGAATGTGGAAACAAAGACCAGAATTAAATAAACAATATTTAATTACATAATACACTTAATACTAAATAAGACCAGTGAGCAAACTTAACAGTAAAAACGAGCAATGACAATAACGGGCTCACAAAGATACCTAATACTTAGAAGCTAACCCTAACAAAGCAAAGAAAGGACAAAACATGCCAAAGGCTCAAGTAATAATGATACGGGCCCAAAACCACTAACCTATAGAGAAAATAAAGACAGGAAAACCTTAAATCTCCTACCTAACTGTGTTTGTACTAAACTTAAAACTAACCCAATACCAACAAGTTAACATAATATAATAAATATAAATGTTATTGATAATTATATACACAAATCCTCGCGTACAACGAAGTGCACAGGAGTGACTTCAACCTCCCAGCAGATATACAAGGGAGCACACAAATTGTCTAAGTAGACTCAAGGGTTGGCATCATTTCCGAGGAACAACACAGGATAATCACGTCTTTCTTACCTGGCAATTTC
>NW_027170308.1:27500-45000 GCF_036898095.1 Palaemon carinicauda
AACTTTTAGTCTCTCTTGATAGCTGAGTCGGTAGGGTCCCTGCCAAGTATAGTTTCTAGCCGTACAGGTGGTGGTTCGAATCACCACCCGGCCAGAAGCTGTTACCATAAAATGAATTCCAAGTGGATATGTATTTCCCAAGATAGAATTCGGTATTAAATGCATTTCGTGGGTGATATTTATATATATATATATATATATATATATATATATATATATATATATATATATATATATATATATATATATATATATATATAAAGTAAAAGATGTACATTTTTGAAGAAAAATAGAAAATAGATAAATGATAATACTGTTTTATAAGTCTGTAGAAGACATTACTTTTGTAGATAAAATTCATAAAATAATTTTTTTTTTTCAAATTAAGGTTACGGTTAAGAGAAAAATAGAATATACAGTATACCTTCACATGACACCAAACAAAAAGTTAAAAAATAGAAATCTGATACATTATCACTCTGAGATTGTTTCCAGGAAAGGCAAAGGAACTTTTGTAAGACCCAGCTTTAAGTTCAAAAGCAATAGGAAACAAATAGACAGAAAACTGTTGAACTAAATCTTACCATTATGGGAAACCCATTCAAAGTTTTTTAGGGGTTGAGATGAGGTATAATATCCTGGTACACACATTCTTCCGTAATCCTCTTGTCTCTTTTGGGAAAATTACTGAGTTGAAAACGTTCCGAAGGGGTGTTTTGGGGACCTATGAAAGGAAATGATAAGAATAAATGTCACCAAGAGCAGTTAGATTTCATATCGTTCCCCTTGGTGAAGAAAATTTTGGCAATTTTAAGAATGAACCGATTTCGCTTATAGTTATTGATTATTAGTATTTGTAATAGTTCAAAACTAAAATAATTGTTTAACCTTTTATAATTGAGATACTAGTTTCTATTCAAATATCTATCAAATAAAACTATTGCCTTCATGATAAAAATATATTTTATTATTTTTCTTCGAGGTAACAATATTATGTCCTTTAGGTTAGTGAAACTTATCATAGTAGGATTTATAAAAATTTACTATTCTAAAGTATAGGAGAGGCATTACATTTGTACATTTATTATTGTCATAAAATCTAACTTGGATATTTTGGTTCGTATATTCTTCCAAACAAAAACATTTTCTCGAATATAAAGAATAAACCTTTGGCATCAATATTTTTGTTGTATGAACTAAAGTATAATCTGTATATTTGATATACACATTTTTTTTAAATCCATGAGATATATTATTTGCTTTAATTATTTAATTATTTCAGGGGAATGTCCATGTTGTTATTATTATTATTATTATTATTATTATTATTATTATTATTATTATTATTATTATTATTATTATTATTACTATTATTATTATTATTATTATTATTATTATTATTATTATTATTATTATTATTATTATTATTATTATCTATGCTACAACCATAATTGAAAGAGCAGGATGCTATAATTATGCCCATGGGATCCAATAAGGAACAAGAGTCTAATGAGGAAAGGAAACTAGGAAATAAATAAACTAAAAGAGGGGCAGTAAACAATTAAAATAAAATACTTTAAGAAGAGTAACACTATTTGAAAAAATCTCTCGTACATAAACAATTAAATAACTTTAAAAAATTTAAACCACAGGAAGAGAAATTAGATAGAATAGTGTGCCACCAATGGGTGCTGGTCCCAAGCCCCGATAAATAGGGAGGGTTGGTGTCAGGAAGGGCATCCGATCGTAAAAACCTGTGCCAGAACCTTAAATAGAATGAGCCGAAATAGGGAAAGAGGTAATACTAGGGCGTACACCGTAAACGACGCACAGAGACATCGCCCTTACTCTGTGATAAGGCGAGGGCTGCTGCATCAGGAGCGGGTGCAGCTAAAGAAGCGAGCTCACTTTGGATTCAGAATATGTCAACTTAATGTTGGGTCCATGACTGGGAGAGGTAGAGAAGTGGCTGACTTGATGAGGGAAAAGAGAGTAAGTAGATACTATGTGTGTGCAGGAAACACGATGGAACGGAAATAAAGCTAAAGAGTTGGGTGATGGATATAAACTACATTATAGCGGAGCTAATAAACAAGGTAGGAATGGAATTGGCATAGTACTGTCTGGTGAGCTGAAAAATGTGGTGATAGAGGTGCATAGAAAGAATGACCGTATCAACAGATTGAAGATGTGTTGTGGAGGAGAGATAAGTGCATATGCACCTCAAGTTGGTTGCACAGAAGAGAAGAAGGGAAATGGAAATTTCTGGAGACACATAGATGGAGTAATGCATGAACTGGAAGAACAGGAGAGGGTCATAGTGGGGCCAGATTTGAATGGCCATGTTGGAAGTGAGAATGAGGCAATTGGTCGGGTGCATGGGGGCCATGGAATTAGGGAGAGAAACCCAGAAGGAGAGAGTGTAGTGGACTTTACTGTGTCATTTGACATGGCAATAGTAAACACATTTTTCAAGAAGACAAGGGAACACCTAATAACTTATAAGAGTGGGGGAAGATGCTTCTAAATAGACTACTTCCTGTATAAAAGGATAAAGCTGGTGGAGGTCAAGAACTGCAAAGTTATCCCAGGTGACCATGTAGCCCCCCTACACAGATTGCTATGTATGGACTTAGGCCTAAAAAGGGAAAGAAAAGGTAAAGCTAAAGGGATAAGGAAAAATAAATGGTACAAACTAGTGAGGGAAGGTGATAAGATGAGACAGTTAAAGAAAAGGGTTTTGGAGGATATTGATATAGGAATTGAAGATGTTCAAGAATGGTGGACAAGAAATGCAGCAGTAATGAGAAGGCATGGAAAGGAGCTGCTAGGAGACATCTGGTATCATATGGGAAGAAAATGAGAGTTTATGGTGGAGTGAAGAAATTGAGAAAGTTGTAAAAGATAAGAAGGAGGCAAAGGAGATATGGGAAGAAAGAGAGAGGTTCGGAGAGGAAAACAAGGTGGTGAAGAAGGTAGTAGCCCAAGCTAAAGCGAAGGCATATGATGATGTGTATAATGAGATGGGTCATAAAGGAAGGATTAAACAAGATGATCAAGGTATCAAAGACTAGAAATAAGAGCATCAAAGATATTACACACATCAAACAAATAAAAGATCAAGATAGAGTAGTACTTAGAAAGGAGGAAGACATTGTAAAGAGATGGAAAGAATATTTTGAACTGCTTTTAAATGAAGAAAATTATAGATTATTAAGAGAGGATGGATAGGAGAACTTTGGCATGGTAATAAGTTGCTCTAGGCAAGAGGTAATAAATGTACTGAGGAAGATGAAGAATGGGAAGGCAACTGGACCAGACATGATACCTGTGGAGGCATGGAAAGCATTAGGATATGAAGGAGTAGATTTACTGTACGATCTCATGATAAAGATTTTTGAGCAGGAAAAGATACCAAATGAGTAGCGTAGGAGTATATTGATCTCAGTCTTCAAAGGGAAAGGTGATGTCTAAGATTGTGGGAATTACAGAGGTTTTAAATTCATGTCCCACACTTTGAAGATACTGGAAAGGATGATAGATGCCAGACTAAGAGAAGAAGTAGAAATAGGTAAAGAGCAGATGGGATTCATGAAGGGGAGGGGAACAACAGATGGTGTATTTTGTCTGAGGCAACTAATGGAGAAATTCTGGGAAAAGCAAAGAGACCTGCATGTGGTATTCATTGACCTTAAAAAGGCTTATGACCGAGTCCCAAGACAAGAGGTAAGGAGGGGTCTGAGGGAGAGGAGGATGCCAGAGAAGTACGTTCGACTGATACAAGAGATGTACCGTAATGTATTTACTAGAGTGAGGAGCAGTGCTGGGGAGACAGAGGGTTTTGAGGTGAGAGTAGGATTACACCAAGGGTCGGCTCTGAGCCCATTTATATTTAACATAGCGATGGACGTTTTAATAGAAGAGGTAAAGGAGGCAGTACCATGGAACATATTGTATGCAGATGATATTGTTCTGTGCGCAAAGAGCAGGGAAGTTCTAGAAATGAGATTGGATAGATGGAGGTAAGTGCTGGAGGACAGATGAATGAGAATAAGTAGATCTAAGACAGAATATATGTGTACCACCAATGAGGGGGATGATAGAGACAGTATTTAGCTTAGGGGAGAACAGATAAAGAGAGTTGATAAGTTTAAGAATTTGGGATCCTTTGTTAACGCTGGGGGAGGTATTGAAGATAAAGTTAAACATCGGGTACAGGCAGGCTGGAACAACTGGAGAGCAGCCTCAGGAGTTCTTTGTGAAAAAAGAATAGTACTGAGATTAAAAGGAAAATTTCATACGACAGTGATGAGAACAGCAATGCTGTATGGAACAGAAACTGCAAGCATGACGAAGACAGAGGAGAAGAAGATGGATGTGGCAGATATGAGAATGTTTAGGTGGATGTCTGGGGTGATAAGAGAGGATCGGATAAAAAATGACTACATAAGGAGGTCGAAAAAGGTTATGAAAATATCAAAGAAAGTGCAGGAAGGGAGGCTGAGATGGTATGGACACCACGTTGGGAGACATACTATGGAGATGGAGGTTCAAGGAAGAAGAAGAAGAGGGAGACCAAGAAAGAGATGGAGGGTGTGTGTGAGAGGAGACTTACAGGAGAAGGGGATTGATGAGGCAGAAGCGCAGAATAGGAAAAGATGGAAAAGGCTTATCCACAATGGCGACCCCATAAATAAATGGGAACAAGCTGTGGAGAAGTGTGCCCGAGTGTACCATCAAGCAAGAAAATTTACCCAAGACCATGAAGTCCATGCTATAGAGGCACTGGCACTAGATGTAAAAGTGAAAATTAAAAGGAATAATAAAATGGTAGATCTTGATTTATTATGGAAATATCAAGGCTTAATGTACCACTGACCCATAGAAGATATACATTTTAAAAAGAAACCTTAGATACTTGTCTTTTCGACACGTGATCATTGGTGAAGGAGATATCAAATGACTCCCAATGCCCAACCCTCCCCCCACAAAAAAGACATATATATATATATATATATATATATATATATATATATATATATATATATATATATATATATATATATATATATATATATATATATAGATATATATATATATATATATATATATATATATATATATATATATATATATATATATATATATATTAGAGTTACGGTCTATTACATTTCTTATTCTTGATCTAGATATTAATCTCTGGCACCGTCGTTCAATTAGTTCATTAAACATGCTGCATAAGATTTTTCATAACTCTGACCATCCTTTACATTCGTATCTCCCTGGACAATTCTATCCTGTTCGTAATACCAGGCAGGCAGTTGATTCTAATAGCCAGGCCTTCTCCATCAAGAGGCTCAATACTACACAGTATTCTAGAAGTTTTATTCCAGCTGTTACCAAGTTGTGGAATGATCTTCCTAATCGGGTAGTTGAATCAGTAGAACTTCAAAAGTTCAATGTTGGAGCAAAGGCTTTCATGATGACAAGGCTGACATGAGTCTTTTTATAGATTATATATGAAATATATGTATTTGACGTTGTTAATAGTTTATATAGGACATATCTGTTTTGACGTTGTTACTTCTTTTAGAATGATTTATTGTTGATTTATTCTCATCATTTATTTATTTCCTTATTTCCTTTCCTCACTGCGCTTTTTTTCCCTTTTGGAGCCCTTGTGCTTATAGCATCTTGCTTTTCCAACTAGGGTTGTAGCTTGGCTAGTTATAATAATAATAATAATAATAATGATAATAATAATAATAATAATAATAATAATAATAATAATATTATTAATAATTTATATAGATATATACATAAATATTCGCATTTATATATATATATATATATATATATATATATATATATATATATATATATATATATATATATATATATATATATATATATATATATATATATATACTGTATATACAGTATATATGTATGAATATTTATATTCATATATATATATATATATATATATATATATATATATATATATATATATATATATATATATGTGTGTGTGTGTGTGTGTGTGTTTATATATATATATATATATATATATATATATATATATATATATATATATATATATTGTGTGTGTGTGTGTGTGTGTGTTTGTGTGTTTATATATATATATATATATATATATATATATATATATATATATATATATATATATATATATATATATATATATATACATATATATATAAATATATACATTTATATATACATATACACACACACACACACACACACACACACATATATATATATATATATATATATATATATATATATATATATATATATATATATATATATATATATATATATATGTAAATGTATATATATATATATATATATATATATATATATATATATATATATATATATATATATGTGTGTGTGTGTGTGTGTGTGTGTGTGTGTGTGTGTGTTTGTATATATACAAGAATTACTAAAGAAGTTAAACATAATCCACCAGTTGTGGCGCAACATAATATCCTTAGACTTCTGACTTTTACATTTAGTATTATATATTCATTCTTCTAATTGATTTTAATGCTCTGATGATTCAAATTATGATTTTTTTTTCAATTTGATGATTAACTTTTAGTAATTATTTTTTGAATATGTAAACTAGGTAGTTTGCTTGATTTATTAGACTTAAAACTATTCATAAATAATTTATAATTTCTGTAATATATTGTCGGTCCTAGAGTTGTGCATAATCATTTTTTATAATGATTTAATCAAAGGAAACTCAAAATACTGACCAATAAACTAAAAAAAGTAGAAATTTCAAATATATTAAATTAGGTAAGCTGCTTTGAAATAAAACTTCCGGTGCAAATATACAAAAATCTACAATTACGATAGAAAGAGTAATTACTCCTATGATTAACATTAGAATTATCTAGGAAATGCTTCATTGATTTTGAATAAAGATGAATAAAAAATAATGTTATTATAACAGACATCAGATAACAACCAAGAGAATATTTCGTTTGATAAATAACTTCATTATCCAATATTAATAACCTAGTCATTTTCTTTCTTGAAGTTCAGTCCCCAATCGACTTAAGATTGGAAATGTTTCAGTTTTGGTGTGATGCTGTAGGGAATTGTTTCGGCAAATAGCAATTAAAACTTACAAAAAGAAATTCAATGTATCATTTCTCCTAGCTTTTTTATAGATAATATTTTTAATGTGATAGTTGATATTTATCAACTTATAATATTTTTTTCTTATCTTGATGATAAAATTGATTGGAAACGGACTGGATAAAAATAAGATTTGCGAAAAAAATATCGTGACTTGAAATTCTTATTAAACGTGAAATGTATCTGAACATACGTACACGCGCATAACGACCTGGCGGGATGGTTAAAGGAATTTAATGTTATAGGAAAACCATCTCTTCTATTTGGTGGGAAATTAGAGCTTACCATCTTGTTTACAACGTTTTCTTTCGCGTTCCACTGTCTTTCTTGGAAAAAGTTGGTAATTTACAGTAAACGATTATAAAGAAATGTAGAACAAAGAACACGAAGACCGATGTTTTTTGTAATATTGGCCAATAAACAATAATGTTCTTCATTGCATAATACACTTTATAATTCCAATATTATACATAAAACTAACAGAGAGAGAGAGAGAGAGAGAGAGAGAGAGAGAGAGAGAGAGAGAGAGAGAGAGAGATCATGGATTTAATTTTGGAGTGAGAATTTGGTTGATATAGATGGCAGTACAAATCGAGAGAGAGAGAGAGAGAGAGAGAGAGAGAGAGAGAGAGAGAGAGAGAGAGAGAGAGTTGAACATTGTTATTATAGTATTTGTATAAATGGCAGTTTTGAATAATTCGAGAGAGAGAGAGAGAGAGAGAGAGAGAGAGAGAGAGAGAGAGAGAGAGAGAGAGAGAGAGAGAGCTACAATTCTGCCAAACTCAGTCATGCAGACGAAGCAGTAAGGATGAGGTAATCATTTAAAGACCACTTTATCTTCATTGTTTGGAAAAATTATTGACTATTTGTTCTTTTTATGACCTTAGGTAACATTGGCCTTGCTACAAAGTTCCCGAGGACGTTGTGAAAACACAATTTACATACGAACTTCAAGTAAACAAACACATTCATTATAACTTCTATACATCTTTGGAAACTGTCTTTTGTTCTCGTAGGAGTAGATTTTGTTCAACTACGCTCTATCAATAACTTCCATTTCTGCCAGACGTACGATATTCCGAAACATAAGTGAAAAATCGCTATAAATATGCAAAGACGATTTTGTCAAACTCAGTCATGCAGACGTCAAGGATGACGTCATCATGTAAAGACCGCTATATCTTCGTTATTTGTAAAAATAAATGGCTGAATCTTCTGGGGGAGCATGTACGATATATTTACACATACATAGATGCAATAAAACGATTTTCGATTTCTGAAAGTTGTTATGTCAAAACACCGTGGGGGACAGTCCCCTTGTGATACTGATTGTCTGGCTAATCAGAGATGACTTGACCAGGATATCGGCTTCGTCATTGCCAATGATTTAAGTGTGACTTGGAATCCAATTCAGGACGGTCTTCCTGTTGTTACTTTGGTGAGCTAAGGCTGGATACTGTACAGGTCTTATGATGTAGATATTTTTAGTGGGTTATTTGTTGCTAAGAGCCAGAGTGGCTCCTTTCGAATCAATGTGAGTATATGCTCCAGGTAGACTAGCCGAGTATTTCACGGCTTTGCCAATATCCATTAGCTCTGTTTGCAGGGTGAAAGTGGTGTTAGAAAGCCTCCAGTATTCTCTGTAACCTGATAGAGAAACGACTGCTGCTGCAGCTGCAGGAACATAAGGGTCAAGTGATCTGGTGACCCAAAGGGCAGGAGAGATTTAGCCGTCGTGTTATTGTTTCCCCTTCGTGTTGAAGGCTTTATTCTGTATTGGCATTCTTCTAAGTGTGCCTAGCAGTCTCTTTGCATGTGTCTTTGGAGGATCAATCTCCCCCGCCAAGGAGAGAAGTCTTTTGAGACTGTTATTAAGAAGGCAGTCTGTGTCTGCTTTGATTGAATTGAATATGATGCTGCCATTTTTTATGCCGAGGAGCGTGGCATCAGTTTTTGTTGTGTTTTGATCGAGGATGGACGTGTCAGGTTGAGCTCCAGAAATTCACCGGCTTGCAGCCCTTATACCAAAGTACAAACCTTATAATCATATGCTTTTACATTTTGATACATATCTCACAATGTTATTTATAAAAGTTAATGATATTTTGAGTTAACATTGGTGAATAGTGTTGCTATACTGTGGTGTGGTTACCTTCCAGGCTATGTGGCCACGTGTGTCGGTAATTAAGTGGAGACTATAGTATGTTTTTTTTTTCTCTTTTCAGTTTCGCAAGATCCCGAAAAGATTCCCATCCAAGTGAGAAATTGAGATACTTTTGGAATCTGGTAGTGATGCCAGTGATGCCGAAAGCTGTGTGGACAAGGATATTAATCAAGTGTCCGGCGACATGCCTGAGGAAGATGACGTGGCTGTGTCACATGGCAGCAACTTTTCCCTCTCACCATGGTCATTCCATTTAACATCATCCAACACCTCTTCGGAAATTGTCTCCCCTGGTAATTGCTTCAGGTGGTCAAGTGAAGAGAAAGGTTATATTGATTTCCAAGATTAGTAAGAGGGAGATTCTAGATGACAAAGATGAGGAAGACTTTGATGACCTGCATCTATCCTTGACACCCTTCAGGAGTCCCTCAAGGAGGGCCCTGGTCTCATCATCGTCGAAGTCTCACAGTATTTAGGATAGTACGTTGTTACCCGAAGAACCCTTTTTGTTGTAAGTGCCTTTCGTTTCAGCGCCTGTATCAGTATCAGCACCTATATCAGTAACTGTAGCAGTGCCAGTGACAGATGGCAGCATGAAATTTAGTGTGATTTTTGTTCCTTCAAGTAATGAGGAGGAATGGGTGTCTGTGCAAATGACGTTGCAGGGTTCTGGAACTTCATTCAATTTTCTGACATCCTTGAGTTCCATCCCTGTGCCATCTACCAGTGCCACTCCTGTGCCATCAACAAGTGCCACCCCTGGGTTATTAGCCAGTGCCACCCTTTTGCCATCTATCAGTTCCACCTCTGGGCCATCACTCAGTGCCACCCCTGTGCCATTTACCAGTTCCATCCCTGTGCCATTAACCAGTTCCACCCCTGTGCCATTAACCAGTACCACCCCTGATCCAGTACCACCTCTTATTCTCAATTAAATAAAGGGCAGGAAAAGAACACGGAGCCCTTTACATGGCAGTGATGGGTCCTCGATTGGGTTTTATTACAGAAATACATACAGGACCAGGGATGGAAGTGTTTGGCACCAGGATCCCAATCCTTGAATGGCCAAAGTTGCAAGCCTCCACAAAGTGCCAACAGGGTCGTTGACAGAGCGAGCAAATAGATTTAGATATGCGCATGAGCTTTTTGAACTTTTTATTCCGAATTAGGAGTTGACAGCAATGGTTGTTTATATAAATGATAAGATTGTGGCTTTTAGCGCTATATATAAAATTCAAAGAGCCACTACAGAGGATACCGGCATCAGAAAACTAAAGGCAATGATTGGCATCCATGTAATGTCATGTGTGAAGAATGACAATCTTGTGTCTGTTGCCTAAATGTTTGCCCCTTTTGAAGGATGTTCCCTATACAGAAGCACAAAGAGTAATGCAGGATTTGCCTTCCTGATGAGGGTCTACAGGTTTGAGAACTCCCACACACGAACACAAAGGATACTAGTGGACAGGCTGGCACCTATCAGGACCCTCTGGGATAGTTTTGTTGATGCCTGCAAGAATGTTTGTGTCCGGCCCTCATCTAACCATTGATGAGCAGTTGGTGCCATTCTCAGGAAAAACCCCATTTAAGATGTACATCTTGAATAAACCAGCAAGGTAAGTATAAATGTTGTTGTTGGTGGTGTTGGTGTTGTTGTAATTATTATTATTTTTATTACTATAATATCTTGGATTTTTTCCTAGATTTATTTACCTGTCATTGCATTCCATATTTACTTACTGTGTTTTTTTTTCTAGATTTACTTACTTGTCATTATAGTTTATATATACTTGTTTTAATTTCTCATTTATTATTCATTATCTAATTTATTTGCAATAATAATTATATACCTATCATTCCATTGCATACACGCCTGTATTTTTTTCAGATATACTTACCTGCCATTCTCGTTTATGTATGATTATTTTAATTTCTCATTATTTATTATCTAATTTATTTGCAATAACATTTACTTACCTGTCATTCTATTGCACATTTACCAGACGTTTTTTATAGATTTATTTACCTGGGATTCTAGTGTATATTCGTTCTATTATTTTAGAATTTTACTAGTCTTTTGTTTTACAGATAGGGGATGAAGATAGTTATGATATGCGATGCTGACAGGCATTTTTCAAGCAATGAAATTCCCTACCTGGGCAAGGGTATTGTGGACCTCTCGCCCTATAAAACTCATGTGGAGATTTACATAATGGAATTATCTGCCATATATCCACGCCATGGTTGAATGGTAACGACAAACAACTGGTTCAGCTCCCTTTAAGCTGCAGAGTGTTTGAAGAAGAAAGGTCTCGATTTTGTTGGGACTATAAAGGATAAGCCATATCTCCCAAAGCTACTCTCTACGATGAAAACTAAAGTACGACAGTCAATTGCTATGTACCACTATGAGAAGAACGTGACCCTTATTTCCAACCAAGCAAGCAAGAACAAGAGGTTACAGCTCCTAAGCAGCATCCATCAAAAACATTCCATAATAGAAGTGAAGACTGATGCACAAATGTTCTACAAGCCCACAAAAGGAGGTGTAGACACCCTTGACTAGTTATGTGCAAACACTTCTTGCATCAGAGCCACCAGGAGATGGCCATTGTGCTATTTTCTTAATATCAACAACATGATCTACACCTACACATATATCTTGAACCGGGTCCAACCTGCAGGGACAAAGGCATTTTCGAGGCATGGAATAGTATTGGAGGTGGTTGATCATCTGACTTGAAGGTGGGCTTTTTACAGACTCCAAGAAAGTACCTTGCTCAGGGAGCAGGGGTAAACCATCGGCTCAGATATTAATGTGGACCCTGAAATTGCATCAGATAGTGACTCTGGAATGGGTACCAATGTTGGCCAGAATAAGAGGAACAGATGTCATATGTGTCCTCGTTCCTCAAACAAGAAATCGAGTTTTTTTTTTTTTTTTTTTTTTCAGTACAAGAAATATACGTGCCAAAAGCACTATATTATCACCTGCATGAACTGCATTCCAAATTGAGGTAGAAACAAAAACACTTTTAAAATTTTTTACAACTTTCAATTATTCAAGTTTACTTTTTATGGAATATTCATTTGGTAACGACATTTAATTTGAGTGTCTTATATTGAATTTTGTGAGAGTAATAGGGAAAATACCGTAACTCAAATGGGCCCCTCGGAATATACAAATTTTTAGGGGGGTGGGGGGAATCCTTTAAGTACTCATATTTAGTTTTTTCTTTATTTATCTTGTATTTTAGAATCTATATTTGGTATCCATATATAATTTGAGGGATTTATATTGATTTCTGAGAGAGCAATAGGGAAAATAACTTAATTCAAATGGCCCTCTCCGAAGAATTTTTTTTTCTTTTTTTTTAATCATTTAAGTACTCATATTTAGTTTTCTTTCTTATTTTTCTTGTAATCTAGAATATATATTTGGTATCCACATATAATTTGAGGGTTGTGTATAGATTCCTGAGAGGGAAATAGGGAAAATACCTTATGTCAAATGGCCCTCTCGAAAGAATTTGTTGTTTATTTTGTTTTTTGGAATCATTTAAGTACTCGTATTTTTTTTTTTTTTACTTGTCTTGTATTCTAGAATATATATTTGGTATCCACATATAATTTGAGGATCTTATTTTGATTTCCGAGAGAGCAATAGGGAAAATACCTTAATTCAAATGGCTCTGTCGGATTTTTTTTTTTTTTTTTTTTTTTTTTTTGTAAGCTAATAATTAATCAGATATACTTTTTCTATTACGTGCTTTGCATTGTAGATTGGTCAATTTATAATTGTGTAAGATATGATAGAAATATTTTACTATTTACGTGGATTATAGGGGACATTTTTAAAGTACCCTTTTTTTTTTTGCCCAAAGAAAAATTTCCTTTTTATTCACCCCTGTTACAGATTTGGTGTTTTTGGTCCAGGGGTCCTGAATATTGGCATGGATGTTCCCATATCAGCTATCTTCAATATCCACGTCACAAAAATATTATTGGTTGAGTGTAAACAAATCTATGTTCGGTTTTGTGAATGTACAATATATATTTTGGTATAGTTATTTTATCAAAATATTTGTAATAAATATTAAAAAACATTCGTATTTCCTTTACTTCTAAGATAGTATTATTGAATGATTAATGATTAATGTACAAGTTTTAGTTGTTTGATATTTTTAATAATAAGAGTTATTTGGTCCGAAAAGTTGAGGTCACCGTACAGGTACCATGATATTGACGGCAGACCAAGTATTTAAGGTTACGCACACATGGATACCTAGAATACCAACAAAATGCGATGAAATTATACTTAGTTTAACAAATAGTCAGCTATTGCAGTTAGATATTATGCAGTTTAAAATTCCTTTCTAAGATAAATTCGATATATTTTGAATTGTCAATAGTTCCTGAATTAAATTAATTATAATAATAAAGTATCTTGACATATTTTATAAATTTATAGCCTTGAAAGTTAGATGGGCACCCTGTGTAAACAATGAAGTCTCTTATGTTAGAATCTAGCCAAAAGCTAAAATAAAACATAAAATCAACATGTTGCATGAACAGTCGGTATCATAACTGATGCAACAAATTACCAAATTCGTCGCACATAGTTCGTTAGAAACTCTTATTAGTTGCTAGTTAGTATATTTTATTCCATTTATTGTCATCCTCTTTATCTGATAATATGCATCAGTTATTAACTGTAGAAACACAGAAGGCATTTCACTAGTGAATGGTCATTATAAAATCAATAACTGATTATTAAAAAAATAACATAATTGTAAAGGACTTTTATAGTGCTATATCAAAAACTATTTTGATTTCTTATTAGAAAACACAAAATAATTTTACCATCTAGATAAATGATATATAAATAAGACTCCAGTTAGTGCAAGGAAAAATAGTAAATCGAAGTTATATGCGCATTTGAGTTAATTTTAGAAAATCTAATACTTTAGCTATGCCCCATTGCCAGAGTCGCTACACATACTCAAACACACGTGTATATATATATATATATATATATATATATATATATATATATATATATATATATATATATATATATATATATATATATATATATATATATATATATATGGTCAGTCTCTGGATCAGCGTCCATACCTCTGCCATTCATGAGCAACTTTTAGAGGATTTTTTGGGAATGCCTTCAGTAGAATCCATATGCGGGGTGGGGGGGGGGGGGGGAGGGGGGGTGTTCAGGAAGGCGAATTTCGTGTGGGAGGAATTGGGGCCATACAAAGTACAATACTGTACTAAATTTCATGGTACAAACTTCAGGCATCTTTTACCTGGTAAGCCGTTTATGCCAAGTTTTAGAGTTTATAAAGTTATGATGTTCAATAACCAATATATATATATATATATATATATATATATATATATATATATATATATATATATATATATATATATATATATATATATATATATATATATATATATATATATATAAGTAAAAAACCTAGGGAATTGTGATGCTCAGATGCAAAAGAACCACTAGGAAAATTAAAACAGAAAACAAGTCAGGACTTAATCTTATATTTCATATATTCATTTACCCTGTGGTTCTTCTGCATATATATATATATATATATATATATATATATATATATATATATATATATATATATATATATATATATATAGATAGATAGATAGATAGATAGATAGATAGATAGATATAACAAAATTCATTATGAAATGTATATCTCTTTATGTAACATACATACGTTGTTAACATATTCCAAGTAATCATGTTTATAGATTATTTTCAACCCATCACATATTTATAAAGCTCGTGATAATGAAACCTGATTAATCGAAAAGCCATCTAGATATTCAAACAACTCATTTTGTCATATAATAAGCTTTGAAATGGATTTCCTTGATTATTGAAATAGGCCTAACCATTTAGTTAAACACGCATATAACTTGGATTTCCTTTTTTTTTCAAACCATTTTTTATCTTATTTATGTTTCATTTAATTAGATGTTAATTTCTTTTTTTTTTTACTTGATCAAAAGAAATTATGATTGCTTTCGGAATAATGCTATGAAATTAGAGAGCTAATTTACAAATCACATTATCTTTTGTTTACACCCTTGGAGCCTGTCTACTGCTATCAACGATGAAAATTGTTATCACGTTGCCAAAGATGTTTCTACGATTTTTTCTTTTATAACAAATTATTGGAACTAACATAGACCAATCAAATGGGACAGGTCTTCTGTTGTTCTACAATTAATTACTTATATCTATTATAAGATAAAGAGGATGACAATAATTATAATAAAATATACTAATGAGCAACTCCACGGGGTACTTGGTGGCAAAACGTTCTTCTAGAACTCAAGGATCACTGTGTTCATCCGAAGGCTGGGACTACGGTAAGTGGAGCGGGACTGGTGTCATGGCCCTTGCCCTAGTATTACTGATTGGCGATGAGGACATTAGGGCACCACTCACCCCCATTAGTAGGCTATGGCTGGTAATTCATAAGTTGGGTAAATAATCTTACATGTGTGCTGTTGGTCGAAACTGAAGCCAAAACTGAAGTAGAGTCCGAACGGTCGATTCATATTTCTGATTTCTTGACCTGAACCTTTGGAAATCCATACCTAAATAAGGGCTACGAAGTTGGGCAATGTACTTATGATTAACATCAATAAATATGGTAGTAAAACTCATATGAAGTTTGTTTTTTTAATTACTAGCTTCCACTGCCAGCGATGCCATTGGTGTAAACTTAAAACAAACTAAAATAAAAAAAAAATTAAAAAAATTCGATCTTTTTTACAGTAAAATAATTGAACCTTATTCCAAGAAATATTCTTGTTGATGATAACCATAAACAAAAGGGATATCGGAGGATTTTTGTTGACAGCGCCATGTACGTTTTTGTAAGAGGATTATTCTATAAAGTTCCTTAAGTATGTGTATACTTACCTACCTATTCAATTGTCCTAGTTTCTCATCTTTAATTTGAATGTTTCTATATCTTCTTAATGTTCGTGCACAAGTCATTCATTTTAAGAAATTTTATTTTACAAATCAATTGCCTTTAAAATATATCCATCATTACTAATAATAATAATAATAATAATAATAATAATAATAATAATAATAATAATAATAATAATAATAATAATAAAGGGCAAGTGGTAATAGTGCATGATATGTGGTTTCTGTAGTTTATAGACTACATAGGGTCATACCCTCATCATAGTGGTGTTCCCTTGGGTAAGGAGTTAAGTACCCAACTCATCCTATATTGGTTTAGTCCAGGTCTGGGTTCAATGCCAAACTGAAGTAGAAGGGTACAACTCAAGTAGCTGAAGACGGGGTACAGGAAATTATTGAACAAAATATCTTATACAACAATTATTCATAATGAAATATTGATTCCTTACCGTTCACACGTTGATCAAATATCTTGATAAACTGAATTTCGCTAGCAGTATTAAATAACTTTACTGTTCGCCTTCTTGTGTTCGTTATACAAAGAAAAGGCAAATATGAAAAGGAATTATGATTATATCCTTTTTTCCATATAGATAAACGTCTTCATTTTAAGGAAATGTTATTATCGATATATAAACCTTAGTGAAGCTCAGTCTAGTTTTCAGACTAATGAAATAGAGTATCTCATCCCTCGTTACGTCTATTCGTCCCTAAATAGATATTTCGTCGAGTGAGTATAAAATGTAAGAGAATCGTTCATTGTGATTACTCAGCTTTTGGTGAGATAATTTACCTATTGCAAAATTATTATTACATTTCATTATCAAGATCTACACGTTTAGTTAACGTTTTTTTTTTTTTTCTCCGCTTCAGCCTCTATCATATATTTCTTTGAACAATCAATTATATAAAAATATTATACTCAGATATGATTACGTTCAAGATACCTTTGTATCAAATTATTAAAATAGAAGTATGGGATACAAACCATCAAGAGGAATAATTTCTGATGTATCCGTTATTTGAAGAACAACTTCTAGGTATTCAGTTTCAACAAAATGATAGGCACAAATAAAATGGGATCACGAAAGTTTACAACATTGAACACTTATCAAGAGAAGTCCGTAATGAAAGCATTTCGTTACTTCCTTTTATCA
>NW_027170308.1:50000-62500 GCF_036898095.1 Palaemon carinicauda
TCTTAACTTTGTTGCCTTGGTTTGAGTAATAATGGACATATGTATTTGTATCTGTATGTATGTATATATATGTATATGTGTATGTGTATGTATATGTATGTGTATGTGTGTATATATGTATATATATATATATATATATATATATATATATAATATATATATATATATATATATATGTGTGTGTGTGTGTGTGTGTGTGTATATATGTGTATGTATTTGTATTTTTGTGCATGTTTTGCTTATGTATTTATATAGATAAGGCTACCGCATTGACATATAAATAACTGTAATGAAAGTAAAATTAGAAGAAAACAAGAATATACCTGCCACTAGAAATGACCCTTTTTAGCAGGTGTCTAACGAGCTTGCGGACTCCGCCTCCTCACACCTGAGTCAAGCCCAGGTAGCGGGTAAGGGAGTGTCATTGTTCTCTAAATCACTATATGTATGTTCGTACTTTTGCTTTCCCTATAAATTGTAAGAAACCTCTCTCAATAAATCAGTCCTCTGAGGAAGTATCACGAAACTAGTCAGGACTCAAGTGTATATTCTGTATTTTCATTTTCCCTGTGGTTCTTCTGCATATATATATATATATATATATATATATATATATATATATATATATATATATATATATATATATATATATATATATATATATATATATATGTATATATATATATTGTGTGTGGGTGTGTATATTGATAAGTTGATAGAGAGATAGATAAACATATGAGCTGTTGAAAATCTATACATTTTATGAATGAACCTGTCGTAATGAATTAGGCACATTTACGGAGAACAATGCCCATCTCTTTGTACCACAAAGTAAACTAGTGAAATGTCATTGAGACCTTATTAGTGACCTCCTCCTTCATCTAAAAATACTTAAGATATCAATGACAGAATCACTTGAGTCTCTGTTTTGGTTTGTTTATGAAACTCTTTTTCTGCCTCTCCACTCTTAACTTCCTCCTGAAAGATATTAGATAATGAAGAACAATTGTATCTGTAAAACTTCTTTCTGTAGATAATTCCTTGTTAGATTTGTTACTTTCGTTTTAAAGAGAAAGCTCAAAACTAGAAGAAACTTCATTGAATATTCGAAATATCATCGAGTGTTTTTATGTTGGACAGGCTGACATGAGCCTCTCGCTCTGTTTTTTTTTTTTTTTTCTTTTTTTTTGTATATGAAAGATATATTTTGATGCTATTGTTCTTAATTATATCATTTTAGTTGTTTATTGCTTCTCCTGTAGTTTATTTTCTTCCTTGTTTCCTTTTTTCACTAAGCTGTTTTCCCTGTTGAAGCCCTTGGGCTTATAACATCTTCCTTTTCAAACTACGGTTGTAGATTAGCTAGTTGTAGTGATATTAATAATAATAATAACAATAATAATAATAATCATAATCATAATAACAATAATAATAATAATAATAATAATAATAATAATAATAATAATAATAATAATAATAATAATACCACATATTTTCTTAAATAAATGGAAATTTTACAATATGTCACCGTTCATAAGTTATAACAATAGGTCCTGCAATTACCTGAAGCACAATTTGAGTTGTTTCTTGAATATTTTTCGAGTCAGTCTGATGAAGGCCATAACAGTGGGTGAGCCTCGTTAACTAAACATTTTATTATTAGTCAGCTGAAAGGCACCAACGCTTGTAAAAGTTTTCTCTTCGTGTTATAAGTGTACTTATCCATCTACGCAGTTGAAAACGTTCTTTCAATATGCATATTTCGAGTACTCTATAAAGTTTGTTTTGCTACTGCAATAACTCAGGCAATCGGAGGTTTTGAACCAAATAATTTCAATATATCTCTTACCTGATTATCCCACCGAAAATATTGCATTTTTTTTTTATTTGTTTATCGTTCATATATGGAGTCTTCTTACACAATTTTGCACTATAGCAAAGCATGAAGAATGATAATTATCATTAAATGACCAAGCTCCAGATTCGCTTTCATGTATAGTAATGGTGGTACCCGTACACTATTTGCGGGATAGTGCAAAACTTTGTAGAATATATTTTCAGACCAACAGTAATTTCTATACCGTCTTTTTTTACTGTAATAAAATATTAATACGGAGTTAAGAAAAATGCTCAGAAATTACCGTTGATATGAAAATATATTCTCAATACTTTAGATGAAAACAAGGCAAGTTCTTCCTAATTCTCAAAAAATTATTTTCTCATTTATACAAATGATGTGAATATCTATTCTCAAACGATAGCAGAGGCCAAATTGCAAATATTTTACTTCACTGGTGTTGCTTAGGAGATCTTTAATAGGAGTTATATTTTTTTTTTCATGCATCGAAGGTTCCAAATATTTGATTAAAATACAACTGTTGAGATGGGCTGAGGGGAAATACTTATTTGCCAGATTAATTTACATTTGAGTCTATAATCTCTTCCGGAGATTGTTGTTAATTTTTGCTGCTTCATAACATCACAGTACTCACTGTGTCTCTTAACACGAGAATCTTTTCATATATCTATCTATCTATCTATCTATCTATCTATCTATCTATCTATCTATCTATCTATCTATATATATATATATATATATATATATATATATATATATATATATATATATATATATATATATATATATATATATATATATATATATATATATAAACACACAATATATATATATATATATATATATATATATATATATATATATATATATATATATATATATATATATATATGTATATTTATATTTATATATATATATATATATATATATATATATATATATATATATATATATATATATATATTATATATATATATATATATATATATATATATATATATACATATATATATGAATATATATATATATATATATATATATATATACATATATATATGAATATATATATATATATATATATATATATATATATATATATATATATATATATATATATATATATGCTTCTAACATAATTAGATAAGTGTATGGTATTTAATACTGATGCATATCTTAAACCAAAGAAAATCATTGTTGAATCAAAAATCAACGCGAAAATCTGATATACATAATAGATGAAAATAAAACAAACCTCAACTTTCCTATTCTCGTATTGCTCGCTAAACACAAATTGTAACGGTGCATAACGTAAACCTCATCTATAAGAAAAATCGACGACATTCTCCTCGTCAATAGCTAGTCTTCTCTGGTAGGTAGCAGACACATCTTACAACGTAAAACTGCTTATAAAACTCCTAAACCGTACACTGTTCCAAATACTTGCTACTTGGCATTTGCTTGGTCTGAGAAGTAGAATAACGCGATTTTATCTTGCCTTTGAGAATAAAGCATCGAGAAGGATTTTTGGAATCAAATGTCAGCCGAATATAACAAATGTAATTTGCGTGGTGGCAGAGGGGCCAATTGAGAACTGTATAGTTGGATTATCAAGATGGAAATAGATTGGGCCTATTTTACTTAGGGAGGAGGAGTTAATCTAGGATATACCTGAATAAAAGCCGCTGGGCAGGAGAGGACCTGGTAGAACAAGAGAAACGTGTCTGATAACAATACATATATTATTCTTCTTATTATTATTATTTGTCAAGCTACAGCCCTAGTTGGAAAAGCAAGATGCTATAAGCCCAAGGGCTCCAACTGGGAAAAATAGTCCAGTGAGGAAAGGCAATAAGGAAATAAATAAATTATGAGAAATAATTAACAATATCTCATTCTAAAAACAGTAACAGAGTCAAAACAGATATCTCCTATAGAAACTATTAACAACGTCAAAAACAGGTATGTCATATATAAACAATAAAAAGACTCATGCCAGCCTGGACAACATAAAAACATTTGCTCCAACTTTGAACTTTTGAAATTATACTGATTCAACTACCCGCTTAGGAAGATCATTCCACAACTTGGTAACAGCTGGAATAAAACTTCTGGAAAACTGTGTAGTATTGAGCCTCATGATGGAGAAGGCCTGGCTATTAGAATTAACTGCCTGCCTAGTATTACGAACAGGATAGAATTGTCCAGGGAGATCTAAATGTAAAGGATGGTCAGAGTTATGAAAATTCTTATGCAACATGCATAATGAACTAATTGAACGACGGTGCCAAAGATTAATATCTAGATCAGAAATAAGAAATTTAATAGACTGTAAGTTTCTGTCAAACAAATTAAGATGAAAACCAGCAGCTGAACACCAGACAGGAGAACAATACTCAAAACAAGGTAGAATGAAAAAATTAAAACACTTTTTCAGAATAGATTGATCACCGAAAATCTTGGAAGATTTTCTCAATAAGCCAATTTTTTGTGCAATTGAAGAAGACACAGACCTAATGTGTTTCTCAAAAGTTGAGAATGACACCTAAAATTTTAAGAGTCATACAAATTTAAAGAAACATTATCAATACTGAGATCCGGATGTTGAGGAGCCACCGTCCTTGACCTACTTACAATCATACTTTAAGCTTTGTTAGGATTCAACTTCATACCCCATAATTTGCATCATGCACTAATTTTAACTAAATCTCTATTAAGGGATTTACAAACCCTAGATCTACATTCAGGGGACGGAATTGATACAAAGAGAGTAGCATCATCTGTATATGATACAAGCTAGTTTTTTAGGCCAAACAACGTGTCATGTGTATTAGTATGAAAAGTAATGGTCCAATACCCTGTGGAACACCGTATATCACATTCTTATACTCACTATGGTGCCCATCAACAACAACTCTTTGAGATCTATTACTTAAAAAATCAATAATAATGCCCAGAAACGAACCACCCACTCCCAACTCTTTCAGTTTGAAAACAAGGGCCTCATGATTAACACGGTCAAAGGCAGCACTGAAATCAAGGCCAATCATACGAACTTCCTAACCACAATCCAGGGATTTCTGTACAGCATTGGAGATTGTAAGAAGGGCATCACATGCTCCAAGGCCTTCACGAAAACATTACCAATTCTCTAACAAGTGCTCAAAGCTCTTCTTCTTGCTAACTTGCGCAAAATTGCAGATAACTTTGGAACTAAGAAATCTGCTGTCTTTATAAAAAAAAACATAGGAAAAATCCCATTTGGGTCTATACCTCAATAAGCATCAAGGTCCATCAACAGAGATTTAATCTCACGAGATCAAAATGCTAAACTAGTTAGTATAGCCTCAGGGAAACAGGAATGAGGAAGTTCAAGTTTTTCATTACTCTGTTTACTGTCAAAAACATCAGCTAAAAGGGTTGCCTTTTCCTTTGGACAGTGAGTGACTGACCCATATGGTTTAAGTAAAGGAGGAACTGTTGCATATACACCAAAGAGTGCAGATATAAGGGTAGACCACCATTTATGTTCCTGAGTTGTACCAGAAAGGGTTTTTGTTATGGTTAACTTGTATTCCTTTTCAGTTGAGGCATAAACTCTCTGAGCAAAAGGTCGAAGCTGAGTATAGTTATTCCAGGTCAAATCTGATCTGTTAACCTTCCAAAGGTGATAGGCCTCCTTCTTCTCCAAATGAGCACGTCTACAATCATCATTGAACCACTGTTTGTCCTTCACTCGGTACCTTAGCACAAGAAAAGGGATACGCCTATCAATTATGTTGACTAGATTCGCATTCAAAGGGCCATAAGGATCTACACTACTATATAATTGTGAACAATTCAAGCACAAAAGATCATGCAAAATTCCATACCAGTCTGCTTGGGATTTCACATAAATTTTACAAGAGTATGATATAGCAGGGACAGGCTGCTCAGTCTTCACTACTAATGAAATCAAGGCATGATCAGATGTCCCGACTGGAGAACTATCCTTACTATCTTAGCCATAATGGTAAGAAGACAATCGAAGATAGAATCATCCATGTCATGATTCCGGTATATCGAACACAAATAAAAGTTGTTATGCCTGCCACAAACTTTTATTACCTGAATCTCATGACATCCACATTGATAGCAGGACTTATGAGAAGCAGGGTACTAGGTCCTAATATACACCACCATTCCCCTGGCCCTAGGGATGGCATCACGTTTCAACATTATTGGCGTCTTGAAACCAGTTATAAGGAACTCAGATGAGTGCCTCATATTAGAAACCAAAGTTTTTGAGCATAAAAGAATATCATACTGTCTGGATGCAACTGTAAGGTTTTGGGTATTTGCATGAAGACCACGAATATTGCAATACAGAAGACGACATTGACGAAATCTAGGATGTACTGGTCCCGGATTTCGCTCAATGTCTCCAGACAACATAAGAATTATTAGAAAATAAGAGAAATCATACTTGAAAACTAGATTAACAAGAATTATAACAAAAGCAATATGTACAGAATTATAAATAAAGTGATAGATGATACCCATAAACTGTAGTATGTGACGGGCCGAGAGAAGGTTGTGACTCCAAGACAGGTTGAAAGCAACTGAGTGAGTTTATTATGGAACACTCTCCTTTATATACAAAAGCTCAAAGCAACAAGAATTTTCATGTTCAAAAACAGACACCGTTATCATAAGAATAACAGACATATTTATTCAGGCTCTTTTTTTGGTGCGAGGGAAGAGTGAAGATACAAGCAAAATATATACACAAAATGAACTATGTACGATCGTGTCACACACGGTTGGTACATGGCTCCCCCCCTAAAAATGACATACCGTTCATGTTAAATAGGGCGCCCTAATCTAGAGAGGTAAACAGTAGGTGGGTCATCTAGCAGGAGATAAGAAGGTTATAGACGATCAATGGAGACCCAATCTTCTTTGCCAAGAATGTTTAGTAGGAATGCTTTCGGACTGCGTCGGATCACAAGGAAAGGGCCCATGTAGGGGGCGTTAGCAGTGGCTTGCTTGTGTCATTGCGCAGGAAGACGTGCGTTGCAAAGTGCAAGTCTCTTGGTATGTGATGCTTTGCTGGGGTCTTGTAAGTCTGGCAGCATGGAGTAAATTTTCCCATTACGTGATGTATGCGCTGAAGATCTTCGGAGGAGGTTGTAGAAGGAAAAAATTTGGCAGGGACGACCAACGGGTCACCATACACCATTTCGGCTGCCGAGACGTCGAGGGCATCTTTAGGAGTGGTCCTTAGTCCTAGGAAGACCCAGGGAAGCTGAGTAAACCAGTTGTAATCCTTGCAGCGGAACATCAAACCTGCTTTGAGGGTGCGCTGAAAACGTTCAACCAATCCTTTGGCTGCGGGGTTGTAGGCTGTTGTGTGATGTAGAGCGATGCCCAGGAGATTCGCTTATGATGTCCACAATTGAGAAGTGAAAGTGGTTCCCCTGTCAGAAATAATATGCTCTGGGATACAAAATCTTGCAATCCATCCTGAGAGTAAGGCAGATGTACATGAGGCGGACGTTGCAGTTTCCATGGGAATGTCTTAAGGCCAACGAGTGGAGTGGTCTATGACGTTGTAGGGGACCTACAACGTCGACGTGAATGTGTGCGAAACGACGCTGAGATTGAGGAAAGGTGCCCACTCCCGAATCCGTGGGTCGATGTACTTTGGAAGTTTGGCAAGAAGTACAGGCGTTGACCCAATCCTTACCATCCTATAATGATGTGCCAAATGAACTTCGTCTTTAGAAGCTGTGCAGTAGAACGGCACGAGGGATGTGAAAGGTCGTGAATGAAATCAAACACCTGCCAGCGCATGGGAGCAGGAATCAAAGGCTGCGGTTTACCAGTACTGACGTCAGAGAAGAGGGTGGTGTTAGAGTCTTCGAGGTGGAAGTCTTCTCAACGGAGGGGCGTGCAGGATGTTATACATGCTTGGTACTCTGGATCCTGTCGTTGGGCTTAAGCCAGGGCGTTGTAATCCAATCCCAGTTGAACGGCACCCAAAGTGTTTCTTGACAGGGCATCGGCAACGGGATTCATTTTCCCATGGACGTATTGAAGGGTGCAATTGTATTCAGCCAAGGCTGAGAGATGTCGACGTTGACGGGCGGACCAGGCGTCAGACTGTCGAGTGAAGGCGTGCACCAGAGGCATGTGGTCTGTGCGAATGACGAAGGGCGTACCTTCGTAGGAATGGCGAAAGTGACGGACAGCCAAGTGCACCGCCAGCAATTCGCGATCGAAGGTAGAATAACCCGATTCTGCCTTGGACAGTTTTTTGCTGAAGAAATCCAATGGACGGGGCGAACCGTTGAACACCTGCTCCAGTACTGCACCAAGAGCGACGTCACTAGCATCAGTGGAGAGACGGAGAGGGGCATGTGGGATAGGAAAAGTGAGAGCCGCAGCGGTTGATAGGGCCTTCTTTGCATTGCAGAAGGCCGCTTCTTGAAGGGGACCCCAATTCAGGACCTTTGGCTTGCCTTTAAGGGAGGCATAGAGGGGAGCAAGAGTGGCGGCAATGGCTGGCAGAAAGCGGTGATAATAGTTGATCATGCCCAAGAATTCCTGCAGAGCTTTGACGGTCGAGGGCGCGCGGTAGTCCTGAACGGCTGCTACCTTCTTAGGGAGGGGATGGACTCTTCAGGAGTGGTGCGGTGCCCTAAGAACGACACTTCGTTGTCGTCAAAGGTACACTTGTCGTACTGGACTACAAGTCCGTTTTGTTGCATGCGGTCGAGCACGATGCGCAGGTGACGGAGGTGTTCCTCTTTTGAGGAGGAGAACACAAGTATGTCCTCCACAAAACAAACACAGAAGGGGAGGTCCCCTAAGATGTCATCCATGAGACATTGAAACGTGGCCCCAGCATTACGAAGGCCAAAACAGGAGCAATTGAAGGTATATGTACCAAAAGAAGTGGTGATGGCGGTCTAGGATATGTCTTCTGGAGTCATACGCACCTGATAATACCACTTCAGGAGGTCGAGCGTAGAGAAAACCTTCGCTTTGTGTAAGAAGGAGGTCACGTCGGCAATGTTTGGGAGGGGGTAGTAATCCAGTTCTGTTTGCATGTTCAGGCGCCCGTAATTCCCGCACGGATGGAGGGAGCCGTCTTTCTTCAAAACGACGTGTAAGGGTGACGACCATGGGCTGGAGGCTTTTTGGCAAAGGCACATTTCCTCCATTTCGGCGAATGTTTGTTTGACGGCTGACAATCGTTCCGGTGCCAGACGTCTGAATTTTGCGAAGACTGGGGGTCCCGTCGTCTTGATATGGTTATAAATACCTTTCTTGGCAGGAGCTGTGGGCGTTTGGCGAAGTTCTGGACGGAAAACTTTCGGGTACGACGTGAGGAGGTGGGCGTAGGCATCCGTGGGTGCGATGATGTGGAGAGCGAAGTTGGAGGGGGCGGGTTGAAGAGGTGTCGACAAGTACGAGCCTGCGTTGATCAATTGTCGGTGGGCGACATCCACCAGAAGGTGGAAATGAGAGAGGAAATCCGCACTGAGAATTGGCAATGTGACGTCAGTAACGAGAATCTTCCAATTAAATTTACTGTTTCCGAACAATAATGTGAGGTTCTTGTAACCGTAGGTGGGTATCGCAGATCCGTTGGCAGCTACCAAGTGGACCTCGGTAGACGTAGACAGACTACGTCGTGTCCTGAAGAGTTCCCATGGCAAAAGAGAACAACAAGCACCCGTGTCTACCAAAAATCGCATGCCCGTTCCTGCATCCGTGGGTGCGATGATGTAGAGAGCGAACTTGGAGGGGGCGGGTTGAAGAGGTGTCGACAAGTACGAGCCTGCGTTGATCAATTGTCGGTGGGCGACATCCACCAGAAGGTGGAAATGAGAGAGGAAATCCGCACTGAGAATTGGCAATGTGACGTCAGTAACGAGAATCTTCCAATTAAATTTACTGTTTCCGAACAATAATGTGAGGTTCTTGTAACCGTAGGTGGGTATCGCAGATCCGTTGGCAGCTACCAAGTGGACCTCGGTAGACGTAGACAGACTATGTCGTGTCCTGAAGAGTTCCCATGGCAAAAGAGAACAACAAGCACCCGTGTCTACCAAAAATCGCATGCCCGTTCCTGCATCCGTGGGTGCGATGATGTGGAGAGCGAACTTGGAGGGGGCGGGTTGAAGAGGTGTCGACAAGTACGAGCCTGCGTTGATCAATTGTCGGTGGGCGACATCCACCAGAAGGTGGAAATGAGAGAGGAAATCCGCACTGAGAATTGGCAATGTGACGTCAGTAACGAGAATCTTCCAATTAAATTTACTGTTTCCGAACAATAATGTGAGGTTCTTGTAACCGTAGGTGGGTATCGCAGATCCGTTGGCAGCTACCAAGTGGACCTCGGTAGACGTAGACAGACTACGTCGTGTCCTGAAGAGTTCCCATGGCAAAAGAGAACAACAAGCACCCGTGTCTACCAAAAATCGCATGCCCGTTCCTGCATCCGTGGGTGCGATGATGTGGAGAGCGAACTTGGAGGGGGCGGGTTGAAGAGGTGTCGACAAGTACGAGCCTGCGTTGATCAATTGTCGGTGGGCGACATCCACCAGAAGGTGGAAATGAGAGAGGAAATCCGCACTGAGAATTGGCAATGTGACGTCAGTAACGAGAATCTTCCAATTAAATTTACTGTTTCCGAACAATAATGTGAGGTTCTTGTAACCGTAGGTGGGTATCGCAGATCCGTTGGCAGCTACCAAGTGGACCTCGGTAGACGTAGACAGACTACGTCGTGTCCTGAAGAGTTCCCATGGCAAAAGAGAACAACAAGCACCCGTGTCTACCAAAAATCGCATGCCCGTTCCTGCATCATGTAAAAAGAAAAGATTAGAAACACGAAAGGCCACCGCCACGAGCGATGGCCTACTTACATGTTTTTTGGCCACTGATAATCCTTGCCACATTTCTTTGCGGTTGCCCCAAATCTGAAGTGGTAGTAGCAAAACTGCGGCGGATAGGAGGTAGTAAGTGGCTCTAGAAGTCGTTGGTTGGGGCGCGAGCGAGTGGTGTGTGGTGGGTGGCTTCGCCGCTCCGGGCACGTCACGGGGTAGGCGTGTATGTCCTACGGCATTCACGTCATCTTCGGTTGACGTTGAATAGTCGTCCTCTTCGTCAGGGGTGGAAGTGTTGATGGAGGTCTTGAAGTGGCTGTTCATAAGGGTGTCAGCTTTGGTCATCAAGTCCTTTATGGGAAACTATCGACATTGGTTATGGCAGCGCGTATAGGTCCGGGTAAACGGCGTATCCAAAGGGCACGAAGTAGGTTCACCTCACGAGGAGAGCCGTCTGCGGCAGATTCTAGGCAAGCGATACTAGTCATTTCCCTGAGGGCAAGCGAAGCCCTTTGGTCCCCCAACGGTTGTTGCGAGAGCTGAAAAAGCTTTGCTATACGGGCGGCTGGTGACGGTGAGTACCGCTGCAGAAGGTATATTTTGAGGGCGTCATACGCTAATTGGGTGTCTCCTTGTTCAAAAAGCCAGTCGGATATTTCCAGAAAGATGTCCTCGGGTATCACCGCGAGAACAAAATCTGCATTGGTGGTTGAGCGAGGCACGCCCTCGATGCAACTGGACTTCTGCACGCTGAAACCAAGCAAACTCCTCTCTGCTGGTGAATGATGAAAGTTTGAATGGGGGAGTCGTAGCAATAACTTCCGTAGAGTCCTCCATAGTACCAACGATGGAGGGGCGAGGGTGTGTGGAAGGGGGGAGGAGCGAGTGGACTTCCTGGGTCACCAATGTGACGAGCCGAGAGAAGGTTGTGACTCAAAGTCAGGTTGAAAGCAACTGAGTGATTGATATAAAACACTCTCCTTTGTATAAAAAAGCTCAAAGCAACAAGAATTTTCATGTTCAAAATCAGACACCGTTACCATGAGAAAAACAGACATGTTTATTCAGGCTCTTTTTTTGGTGCGAGGGAAGAGCGAAGATACAAGCTTAATATATACACAAAATAAACTATGTACGATCGTGTAACACACGGTTGGTACAATTAAAAAGTCGGAAAAACTGGTCAACATGGAGGAGCCGATACACCATGCAAGGCTAAATACCCTCCAGGATAGCCACTTCAACTGAAGGGAGGACAGTAAGGATGGTTTTGAGAAGAAAAAGAATCAGAAAAAGGAAAAGACAACCTGTTGATAAACCACCAGGCATCCATGGCCCATTTATTAAGCCTGCCCAACACACCATTTCAAAAAAACAAGATAAAGAAAAAATATAATAAGATAGAATAGTGTGCCCGAGTGTACCCTTACGAAAGAGAACTCTAACCCAAGACACTGGAAGACCATGGTATAAAGGCTATGGCACTACCGAAGACTAAAGAACAATGGTTTAATTTTGCAGTGTCATTCTCCTAGAAGAGCTGCTTTCCATAGCTAAAGAGTCTCTTTTACCCTTACCAAGAGGAAAGTACACTGAACCGGGGTTCATCGGCTTGAGCTTAGAGGGATAGCACAGGAAACAGACATATGGCGTTAAGAGAGATATATTGTATAAAATACAATCACTATATGCAGAATAAATGTATTTTTATCTAGAATACAATGCTGGAATGATTGCATATTTTGGTGAAAAAACAAAGCATTGTG
>NW_027170308.1:70000-82500 GCF_036898095.1 Palaemon carinicauda
AAATTAAAAGTTTTTGAAAAATATCCCTGATAAGTGAGCTCATTAAGCTCATAACCACAGGCCAAGTCTATCACAATTAATTAAATACTTATCTCTGTTATAAAGAATAAGAATTAATTCATTTTGTTCCTCTTTTCTTCATTCAGATGGTTCTTCCGAGGGTTCTACCTATTGTACCAACCGTGTGTCACACAGTTGTACATAATTCCTTTTGTATATATTATGCTTGTATCTGCGCTCTTCCCACGCACTAAAACGAACATGAAAATTCATGTCTCCGGTTTTCCTCTGTAACATTGTCACTTTATCGAACATGTATTTTCCTGTTGCCTTGAGGTTTTGTATATAAAGGAGAGTGTTCTTTAATAATACAGTTCAGTTGATTGCATCCTGCCTTTGAGTTCACAACCGTCTCTCGGCCCATCACATTGGTGACCCCGGAGTGACTCACTCCTCCCCCCCCCCTCCACCTCTCACCGTTACTATGACACCGTCAACGCATACCTTCTGCAGCAGTACTCGCCGTCGCCATTCGCCCTTATAGCAATGCCTTTTCAGCTCTCTCAACAACCGTTGGGGGACCAAAAGGCTTCGGTCACCCTCAGGGAAATGACCAGTATCACTCGCCTGCAACCTGCCACAGACAGCTCTCCTCACGAGGTGAACCTGCTTCATACCCTTATGGACAGCCACTTCATGACCTTCAAAACCTCCATCAACGCCTCCACTCGTGACGAAGAGGACACCTATTCAACTTCAACCGAAGCTGACGTGAATGCTGTAGGACATACACGCCTATGAATGCCGTAGGACATACACGCCTATAAACGCTGTAGGCCTATGAATGCCGTAGGACACACACGCCTATGAATGCCGTAGGACACACTCGCCTATGAATGCCGTAGGACACGCCTATGAATGCAGTAGGACACACACGCCTATGAATGCCGTAGGACACACTCATCTACCCCGCGACGAGCCGAGGCGGCAACACAGCCACCCATCATACACCACTCGCTCGCCTCCCCAACCATTGACTTCTACAGCCACTCACTGCCATTAATCGGCCCAGTTTTTACTACTACCTCTCCAGATTCAGGGCACCTATTTAACATGTTCAGTATGTCATTTTTAGAGGGGGAGCCATGTACCAACAGTGTGTCACACAATTGTACATAATTCCTTTTGTATATATTATGCATGTATCTGCGCTCTTCCCTCGCACTAAAACGAACATGAAAATTCATGTCTCCGGTTTTCCTCTGTAACATTGTCTCTTTCTCGAACATGTATTTTCCTGTTGCCCTGAGGTTTTGTATATAAAGGAGAGTGTTCTTTAATAATACAACTCAGTTGATTGCATCCTGCCTTTGAGTTCAAAACCCTCTCTCGGGCCGTCACATTGTAAAGACAGTTAACCCTGTTACCGGAATCCTACAGAATGTTTCCATTTGCCTCAAGAAAAAAAGCATTTCTTCAAGATAGAGTAGCTACTCTGCTGGTCAGTCAGCCCAAGCTGAAGAAGCTGAAGTCATGGTGAAACGTAGTTATTTAGATCAAGGCCCTGCTACTGTGACAATTCTCATCCTGTGGCGGGATGTTGCAAGGACAACCCCCACACCCTGAATCACACTTACTGACAATGGTCTCCACAAAACAAACTTTCCCCTTACGTAATCTACAACCAGACTCTTAGACAAAAGAACAAAATAAACAAACCAATGACCTTAATACTATATTTCCTTAAAACTACAATACTTAACATCCACAAACCATCCACAACCAAAATAATCACTTAAAACTAATCGTAAACTTGAACACTAAATACAAATAAAACGTAATACCATTCAAATAAACACAAAACCCCTAACAAAACTTAATCAACCACACAACCAATATGTAATAATTATATATACAGTATATAATTCTGAGGGACACTTTCGTCCACACACTGCCAACTGTCTTTTATGGCAACTACCACAGCTTTGTGGTCAATAATCCACTGTGTGGCAAATTGCCACCACTGCCTCCCTAATTGGGGTCCTGGATGTCATCATCATCATCATCATCCGAAAATTCCTTCTTACAGCCAAGTCGTTACCAATTATATCCAAATCTAAAATAGCAGTCAGTTCCAAGTCCCTTATAACAAGCCAGGTCATCAATCAAAATTCAAAATCTCTCTCTCAAAGGAGGAATCGCAGCCTGCTAAAATAAAAAAGAAAAACACTTACGAACACTTCTAGCTAACTGAACTATCGCACTATAATCAAAGATAAATAATAAATTGTTCCTATCATTCACAATCACGACAAGCAAAGATAAACAAAACTGTACTTACTCAGAAAAATCAAAAACACTTCCACGCTGGTCAAAAAATAATAATGATATAATCCAGCTCTCACACAACTGCCTTATGCTGCAGTCAAATAATAAAAGCATTCGCTCCGAAACATTCACCACTGTCGTAACTTAACTAAAAAATGTAAACAAACAATCTCATTTGTACCAACAGTCTTTCTCACCACTAACGATCATTCTCTAACTACCACTTGCTCTTCGGCGCGCACCGCAGACACACAAACACACACACAAACACACACACACTCTCGCGCGATCTAGCAAAACTAAAGCAAATGAAATTCTCTCTCTCTCTCTCTCTCTCTCTCTCTCTCTCTCTCTCTCTCTCTCTCTCTCTCTCTCTGGATTTGGCAAAAACAAAAAATAAAAATAAAGTAAAAATAAATCCTCCACATTCCTCCCCCCTTACTTTGCCAAATCCTTCTCACACAACACTTACATTATTTTTTTCATAACCCAGTCGCAGTCGGGAACGGGACCTCTACTCCGAGTAACTGGGCCTCCATATACTCTCTCATTCATTTCTTCCTTATCACAATCATTCGCTACATTAACACTATTCCTATCTAAATCCCTATCATCTAATATATCATGTACAATCCCATCTACCTCGTTCTCGTCTGGCCCTATAATTACACTCATTTCTGTAAACAGTTCATCCATTTCATCAAAAACATTCTCAACTTTAGCAAAAGATTCATTCATGCTACTTATCATTCTCCTGTCTCTCATTCTTGCGCTATTCATTTTTTCTTTTACATCATCTAACGAAAAGCCACACACACTATAAGTATCATTCATACTCAGCCACGTTTCATCTGTATTGATACATTTATCTTCCACACTCACTTGTACATTTACACCCTTGTCATACTTATTCGTATTCTTACCTATACCTATAAATTTCCCTTGCACTTTCTCCTCACTTAAAACTTTCAAACGCCTCTTTTTCCTATATTCAACTAACACTAATTGTTTATTTTCCAGCCCTAACTTCTCATACATACTAGGTTCATACTTGCTCGTTTCCAACCAATTACTCATCCCATTCTCACAAACATTAATCCTATTCCTTCCACACACACAGGAGGACTCACCCAGCTGAACCCTCTTACACTCTAGTTTCCCGAACATCCTGGCTGATTTACTCCCTTCTTCCTACATACCCTAGCTACATGCCCATCTACACCACATTCAGTACACTTACCCCGCGGCTCCTTGCACATTCTAGCATAATGACCATCCTTACCACAATTACCGCAAATCACATTTGTACGATTACTCCGACATCCACTCGCTATGTGCCCAGTCATACCACACCGATAACATTTTATCCCTTTCTCTTTCTTGCACTCACTAATTCTATGCCCTACCTCACCACATCCAAAACAAGCACCTAGAGCCCATCTACATCCATTCTTCTTATGACCTTCCTTCCCACATCTATAACACTTCTCTTCACGGATACAACTACCTGACCTACCTTGCGGCGCACTAGCACTCCTATCCCTCCAAACCTGATTCCCTTGCCTAAACCCTTCATTTGTCCTTACAGGTATTCCCACATTACTCGCCCTAACACTCCTATCTACTACACTATCAGCTACCCTCATCGGGCCTCTCATAACAGCATCTCTAAAACTAACAAATTCTGGCACACTTTCCTCCATTCCAGTTCTTACACTCACAGATTTACTTTCTTTCATGCACCTATCTAACTCATAATCCTCAACTATCTCTAGTACATCATCCCATGTCAATCTCTCTTGCGTCCACCTCATTTTCTCCTTCCGTTTCAAATTAACAAACAAAGCAACATTCTCGGGTACAGTAGCCAAAAACTTCTTCATTAACTCCTTATTCTCATTTATGCCTTCATCCCCATACTTCTTCCTAGCTAACGTTTCCAACCTACATACGTACATTGATATCGCTTCTCCTGCATTCATCCGTGCTTCATCAAAATCATTCTTACGCTTATACTTAACACTCCCTTTCATACGTTTTACCTGCTCAATTATTCTCGTTTTCACACTTTCATAATCAACGTCCCCTACACTCATTATCACTCCATACATCGTCAACAAATACCCAATCAAATATTCTCCTAACTCCCTAGCCCAAACTCTTTTACTATCACCATACTTATCCTGACAATACCTCTCATACTCCTTGAAAAAATCATATACATCCCTACTGCTATGCTCATTGAACCTTTCACACCGAGGTACCTCTCTTATAAACACAGTCTTACACACATCACGTTCATTCTCACTGCTATCATCACTGTCTACTCCCTTGTTACCTTCTTCCTCATTTGAATACAATGAATCCACTTCCACACTTAAATTCCTATCCTTAACCATTCCCTTCTTACCCTTTTTCTTACTTACCACTTTCACCCATTCACGATTGTCCTTGCTATCAGCCTGATACTTTTTCTTCTCTTTCTTCACATCACTTTTACCTTTCCTTTCATCTTTCCTCTCACCTTTCTGTTCATCCTTACTATGCCTAATTCCCTTATCTTCAATATCACTATCACTATTACTACTATCACTATCACTTCCTTTCCCATTATCACCTACCTTAACCTTCTCTTCCACTACCAACCCATTACCCGAAGCTGAGGACACTCCTCCGACTGCACCTTCACCCATTATAGTTTTCATCATCCCCATGACTTGCCCCATCATATCTTCCATTCGTTTCTCCATTCGTTCTTCATTCTCTCGCATCCTCATCTCAACACCCTCTTCCACTCTCTCTACAGTTCCCTGAATTTCCCTCAGTTTCCTATGCATCTCCTCATTCTCACACCTTAACCACTTATTCTCTTGCAACAACTTCTCCTCACGCTCCTTATTCAGCCGCAATTCCTCCTTCAAAACCCTTAACTGTTCATCCATTTTTCATAAACCTGTTCTTCAGCCTTAAATCTAATTCCTAATCCTATCAGTCCTTCGTCCAAGAGCCCAGCTTCAATCCCACCTCGGCAGTCCCTGTTCGGGCGCCAAAATAATGTGGCGGGATGTTGCAAGGACAACCCCCACACCCTGAATCACACTTACTGACAATGGTCTCCACAAAACAAACTTTCCCCTTACGTAATCTACAACCAGACTCTTAGACAAAAGAACAAAATAAACAAACCAATGACCTTAATACTATATTTCCTTAAAACTACAATACTTAACATCCACAAACCATCCACAACCAAAATAATCACTTAAAACTAATCGTAAACTTGAACACTAAATACAAATAAAACGTAATACCATTCAAATAAACACAAAACCCCTAACAAAACTTAATCAACCACACAACCAATATGTAATAATTATATATACAGTATATAATTCTGAGGGACACTTTCGTCCACACACTGCCAACTGTCTTTTATGGCAACTACCACAGCTTTGTGGTCAATAATCCACTGTGTGGCAAATTGCCACCACTGCCTCCCTAATTGGGGTCCTGGATGTCATCATCATCATCATCATCCGAAAATTCCTTCTTACAGCCAAGTCGTTACCAATTATATCCAAATCTAAAATAGCAGTCAGTTCCAAGTCCCTTATAACAAGCCAGGTCATCAATCAAAATTCAAAATCTCTCTCTCAAAGGAGGAATCGCAGCCTGCCAAAATAAAAAAGAAAAACACTTACGGACACTTCTAGCTAACTGAACTATCGCACTATAATCAAAGATAAATAATAAATTGTTCCTATCATTCACAATCACGACAAGCAAAGATAAACAAAACTGTACTTACTCAGAAAAATCAAAAACACTTCCACGCTGGTCAAAAAATAATAATGATATAATCCAGCTCTCACACAACTGCCTTATACTGCAGTCAAATAAAAAAAGCATTCGCTCCGAAACATTCACCACTGTCGTAACCTAACTAAAAAATGTAAACAAACAATCTCATTTGTACCAACAGTCTTTCTCACCACCAACGATCATTCTCTAACTACCACTTGCTCTTCGGCGCGCACCGCAGACACACAAACACACAAACACACACACAAACACACACACACTCTCGCGCGATCTAGCAAAACTAAAGCAAATGAAATTCTCTCTCTCTCTCTCTCTCTCTCTCTCTCTCTCTCTCTCTCTCTCTCTCTCTCTCTCTCTCTCTCTGGATTTGGCAAAAACAAAAAATAAAAAATAAAGTAAAAATAAATCCTCCACAATCCCGTTGGTTGATCGAGGTAAAGATGATACCCTGAATGATTTAGATGTTATTTTACATAGTAATGAAAATGACATGTTCTGAATAGCCATGAAAGAAAGAATACTTATGGTATGTTACAGAAGTCAGATATTTGTTCCCCAGTTACTGCATAGCCTTGGTGAAGTGAAATAGAACTACATCAGGTTTTACAGCAGTCTTCTAGATTAGCTGGTCAAGGTTATGCAAAATCAAATTGTGGTGTGAATAAGTAAAAATGTCACACACATTATTGTAAATGTAATAAGGAAGGTCGAAAGGACAATAGCTGGTACTACTCCCGTTTGACCTATAAGAATGATAGCGGGTTTCTTGTCTCCCCATTTTGTCATATTTTATTCTTTCATTGATTAATATCACATTGCATTATTACATAGGTTTTATTTGATCGAGTATACTGTTTTCTATATATATATATATATATATATATATATATATATATATATATATATATATATATATATATATATATATATATATATATATATATATATATATATATATATATATATATATATATATATATATGTCTATATATATATATATATATATATATATATATATATATATATATATATATATATATATATATATATATATATATTTTTGGGCTCAAGCCATGTCGTCCTGATAGAAAAAAGGGGAGCCGCTCCCAAGGCTTCCCTATCCCCCGATTCGTATGCGTGCCTGGCGCCAATCCTGGCGCCATCTGTATTCCTTTTTGCGTAGCTTAACAACTCGGTGTTTTTTCCTGTTTTTCTCGCAAATCTTGGATTTATTCAGCTTTTCATGGCTTCTCCGTCTTCGTTGGCCTCGGATAAGTTGAGTATAGTGTCTGTTATGTATAAATGTAGGCTCTTGATAAAATTTTGAGTGATTAATAGGATTAATCTTTGATACAAGAGCCGTAGCCTACCAGAGGTGTCCTGGACACTGTCACTCGCTAGGTATAAATTAGTTAGTCAGAGTGACATTCCTGGTTGTTTTGCTTAATAAATTTTAGCTATTTAGCTTTACATAGGATTTCCTTTCGTGCTTAGTATTATTTGGCGAAGTATTCGCCATTCTGGCCTACGCTAGGCCATGTAGCCTAGTCGTTTGGTCCTAGTACTTAATGCATGATTTTGGTTTTTCCGAGTGTAATTAAAATTTTATTGAAGCTTTAGGCTATATTTTATACATTTTAGACTGTGTGGAATATTTCCAAGATTGTATACGTGAGAGTTTCGGTGAATTAGGTAATCGATTCTCTTGGTGCCTAGGCTAATTGCTTATGGAGCCTTAGTATACTTTATCATTCTCCCCGGTTGCTTTCTTTTCTTCGGAGAAGGTATGCAATCCCTTTCCCTCTGTTTAAGCCTTGGGCTTATCCCTAAGTGGTTTTTTCCGAATTTATTTTCGATAAAAATATACTAGGGTGTTACTGTACCTTCCTGTTCCAGCAAAGTCTGGTTCAAAGAGGGACAGAACAACAGAGTTTTTAGTCTGAGTCCGTGTTGTCTGGCTTGGGGCAGAGTCCCCCTCGCTGACCTAACACTTACAAAGGGAGCTTAGCTCCCTTAGGTCACTACCGAATGTTTCTGTAAGTTATGATTCCTTCTTTTGTGATCGACCAGACTAAGTCCTGTTGCTGTTCTCGGGGGAGGATAAAATCTTCCCTTGGGAGTAGCAACGCCTTCCTTGCTTTGGTGCTCTGGAATCTGGCAAGTATTGGTGGCCCTTTCCCTTAGATCTCCCTTAGGCTAAGACAAAGTTCTTGGCTGCGGGTGATCTGTCACTAAAGCAAGGTTGGCAGGACCCTCTTGTCCCTTCCCCCTCTATCTCCGTAATGGCCTAGCCATTACTGTACTGTACCTTGCCGCCCGGCAGAGCTGGCCGGCAGGGGTATAACTGTACTGTACGTCATTCTACTTCTGGACCTAGTATAGGTTGGGATGTGGAATTGACTAAGCCCATTGCCGGCCGGCAGAGATGCTGGCCGGCAAGGGTCTTATGTTTTCGAGTGCTGCCCGGACCTCTCTTGGTCCCTCATCCATGCCTGCCGGCAGAGCCGGATGGCATTGGTCAAGGAAGCCTGAATTAAGTTTCTCCCCTTCCTTATATGCACTCTTTCGGTTGCCGGGCTTGGGGGGTTGTGTACACTCTTATCCCGGCATCCATTCTATTTTCTTCTAGTGCTGTACCTGTCCCGGCTGCCGACCTATGAGGCCGGCAGCCGGGCAGGTGTAGTCTTCTGGTTCTTTTGCTGCCGGCTGGCATCGGTCTTGTACCTTTGCCGGCCGGTTTATGTCAGTCCTTGTCTGCCGGTCACCAAGAGTGTGGCCGGCAGCTGGGTACTACCTTGTGTATTTGCTGGCCGGCAGTCATTGCCGGCCAACACTGGCTGTTGCTGGCCGGCAGCTGCTGCCGCCGGCACAGGCATTTGAACCAGAGTGCTGCCGCCCTATAGCTGTTAAGTAGTATACTTTAAAGCTAGTTGTGGTGTGTGCCGGCCGGCAAAGGCAGGCCGGCACACATCCTCCTATACTGTACTAGTATTCTTCTGTATAGCATATACAGTAAGAAGAAAACTATAGTAAAGGTTTAGGTACAGCACTGTATCTTCTAACACTATTGTGTTTTCTTGCACAGCTCTTTGCTGTTGCCCTCAGACAGGAAGCAGAGTTCTTCCCTGTCTATTATCTAGGATTTTAAAATCATTGCCTAGGTGTGAGCTCCACCTGTTTCCTCTAGAAACCTTGCATTGGTTACTCTAGTAGAGATAAACCATTTTGATTTTATTATCTGGAAGGCTGCAACAATGGGTTGTGAGGGAAACACAAGTGTGTGTCTTTCCTTTATGAATTGTTATGCTATACTATGCATATCCAGTGATACATAGTTCACTTGATACTCATGGAAATTTCTTCTCTTTACAGGAGGACCCTCCGAAGTGCGGAAATGTTTTCTGCAATGTCCGCAGCAAGAACCTCTGCGGACATGAGTGTTGTAGGAGACACGCAGCATGCGCTGTCTCCAAGGATGATCTCCAGTATTGGGACCCTCAGGTATGTACTGTATGCACTAACCTGATTACTGAGGCTTTTGATTCCCCTAGAACGGCGGAATCAAGGGATATAGCTAGGGAAAAGCTTCGTACTTGGGTAAGGGGCTTCAAGAAGAACACCTCTGGCCCTTATCTTCCAAGTGAGAAGATGAGGGGGTATCTTTTTCCCCAGGCATCAGCTGAGGCAGTGATTCCCCAGCCTCAAGAGGAGATCCCTCAAGATCAAGTCCAGGTGGACGAGGAAGTCGCAGATGCGATGCAAGACATCCAGTTGTGTGACAGGATGTCTGACCTGGACGAACGTTTGGAAGAAGACCTCCTGGCAGAAGGTCAGGATCAAGTTCAAACCCCGGATGTCGTAGAGGATGAGGTCGACGAGGTGTCGGCTACTCCGGTTCAGATGCCGGAGCCCATCCCCTCAACATCGGCTGGTCTCCCAGTAGAATCAGGAGAAGGCGGCTGCAATGGAACTGCGTATGCAGTCCCTAGCAGAATCACATGGGCCCCAGAAAAGGCTCAATGTGAAAGACCTTCCCATATGCTCAGATGCTAACCCATTGAGGTATGCTGAGCACATGCCAATGACGACTGGTAAGATCGTCATTTCGGATAAGCTGGGTTCAGTTCCCCTAGAGGAGGTAGAATTCTGGCCCAGCAAGGCATCATATCCGGACTGCTATGTCCGGCTGAGAAAAGAACCAGCTTCAAGGGAGGAGACAGAGCCGAAGGAGGTCATTATTATGGACCACGCTAAGGCTCAAGCCCTACTTTCATCCTCGATGAAAGAGAGGGGCTTCTCGAATTCGAAGGTAGCTGCATTGAGCAAGAAGCTCCCTTCTTTTGTGTCCTCTCCTGATAGAGCCTTCCCCTTTTTACAAAAAGGGTTTGCGGCTGTCCTAAAGGCAGTCGAGGCCGGCAAGCCTTGCCCCTCCCTGGAGGAGTGTAAACCCTTGTCTCTGGCTCTGCCTATGGACCACAAAGACTGGAAGGATGTCCATCTGACATTCTCAGTGGGAAAGTTGGAGGCTGATATTGCCGGACGGCAATTCGGCGAGGACCTCCCCAAGCTGCCCGAATCTCTTTTACGAAGAGAGTTCGAGACCAAAGAAAGACTGGCTGCCTCAATGTCTCATCAGACCACTCTTGAGACAATGGCAAGTGACCCTAAGGTCCATGAAATGTTCATGGTAGTGGCTAAGTCTCACCTAGCCACAGTGACGAAGGACCTTTATGGCTTCATCAAGGCAAGGAGAGCTTGCAGGGAGATCGTGTTCGCCGGGGCTTCGGTGAGACACGAACCAAGGAAATTAATCTCCTCCAACATTTGGGGAAAAGACCTTTTCCCTACCGATGTGGTCAAAGAGGTTGTTGATAAGGCCGCCGTGGAGAATAGAAACCTTCTCCAGAAGTGGGGCCTGGCTATCAAAAGAAAATCTTCCCCGGATGAGGGTCCTCAACCAAAGAGGAAGAATATGAAGACTAGGCTACCATTTCGGCCAGCCAAGCCTTATAGACAGCAACAGCAACTGCAATTGCCTTTGCCTCCAGTGCCCCAGATGGTGGCACAAACCCCGACTGCCTTTCAGTGGGTACCCCAGGCTGTGCCAGGTCAGTCAACCACATTCGCCCCAACGTTCGAAGGACAGTCTTCTTCCTTTCGTGCAAAACCTAGAGGAGCAGCCAGAGGCTCGTCTAGGCGCCCCTCAAGGGGAAGGGGATTCAGAGGTGGTCGTGGTCAGGGAGGCAAGACCTCAGGACGGCAGTCCAAGTGAAATGATACCGGTAGGAGGGAGACTGATGAAATTTTGGGATCGCTGGACCTTCGATCCCTGGGCCCAAAGCCTACTCAAGAATGGACTGGGTTGGAGCTGGTACAGCACTCCACCCCCATTTTGAAGGAGTACGTTCAAGAACTGTTGGAGAAAAATGTGATCCGAAAGGTGAAGTCCATCAAATTCCAAGGGAGGCTGTTTTGTGTTCCCAAGAAAGACTCGGAAAAGCTCAGAGTCATTCTGGACTTGTCACCACTCAACAAGTTCATAGTGAATTGCAAATTCAAGATGCTAACACTGCAACACATAAGGACCTTACTGCCCAAGAGGGCATACTCAGTCTCTATAGACTTGTCAGACGCCTATTGGCACATTCCAATCAGCCGTCGACTCTCCCCCTACCTAGGGTTCAGGCTACAACGGAAACTGTACGCCTTCAGAGCCATGCCATTCGGGCTAAACATAGCCCCAAGGATTTTCACGAAGCTTGCGAGCGCAGCTCTCAAACAATTACGCCTAAAGGGAATTCAGGTAGTAGCCTACCTGGACGACTGGCTGGTGTGGGCAGCATCCGAGACCGAATGCTTGCAAGCTTCCAGTCAGGTGATCCAGTTCCTAGAGTACCTAGGCTTCAAGATCAACAAGAAAAAGTCTCGACTTTCTCCATCCCAAAAGTTCCAGTGGCTGGGAATCCACTGGGACCTTTTGTCACACAGTTTCTCCATCCCAATGAAGAAAAGGAAGGAGATAGCGGGCTCTGTCAAGAGACTTCTAGATTCCGAAAGGATATCAAGACGCGAACAGGAGAGGGTACTAGGCTCTCTCCAGTTTGCTTCAGTGACAGACCCAGTGCTAAGAGCACAGCTAAAGGATGCAACCAGAGTTTGGAGAAGGTATGCATCAAACGCGCGAAGAGACCTGAGAAGACCAGTGCCGCCTCGGCTACGTACTCTTCTCAGATCTTGGTCCCAAGCCAGACATCTAAAGAAGTCGGTTCTTCTTCAGCCACCTCCCCCGTCGATGATGATTCACTCAGACGCCTCAAAGGAGGGATGGGGAGGTCACTCTCATCGGAAAA
>NW_027170308.1:90000-107500 GCF_036898095.1 Palaemon carinicauda
CTGGTTTCCTACAAAAGTCTAAACCGACTTTTAAGCACCGAATCTTTTTCCCATCGTTAAGAAGAGAAAATCATGAGATGTAGGTTCCGTGTTTTCTGTGATGGAGCGAAGACAGTCGACTTCTGTATTCACTGAGGCAGGATGGATCCGGTAGCGGTACGATTTATAATCGTAGTTCCAATGCCAGAGGGAACCACACGCTATTTGGCCACTTGTGGGCCACTATTGCTGCTTTCCCTTTGAAGGATCTCAGTTTATCGAGGACCTTCAAAAGAAGGTTTTGCGGAGGGAAGAGATAGATACTGGACCATCTGTTCCAGTCCAGGGACATAGCGTCCCCTGCCTCTGCTAACGGATCCTCGTAAGGGGACACGTAACGAGCTTTTTCTTGTTGTCTTTCGCCGCAAAGAGGTCTATCTGCAGCTCTGGGACTTGACTTGAGATGAAGGAGAACAATCCTGCGTCAAGGGATCATTCTGACTCTATAGGTGTAAACCTAGATAGAGCGTCCGCTCTCACATTGCGGAACCCTTGAATGTGAACTGATGACAGGTGCCATTTCTTCCTTTCCGCCAAACAAAATATGGCCAACATCACTTGGTTGATTTGAGATGACCTCGACCCTTGTCGATTCAGGCATCTCACTACCACCTCGCTGTCTAGAGCCAGTCTTATGTGGGTCGAGTGGCGAGGAGAAACTTTCTTCAGTGTCAGAAGTACTGCCATGGCTTCTAAAAAGTTGATGTGAAATGACCTGAAAAGATTGGACCAAGCTCCTTGGACTCTCATCTGATGAGAGTGGCCTCCCCAGCCTTCTTTTGAAGCGTCTGTGTGGATAGTTATTGACGGCGGAGGAGGTTGAAGAAGTATTGATTTCTTCAATTGCTTGGCATTGGACCACGGCTTGAGAAGCATTCGCAGTCGAGTCGGTAGTGGTCTTATTAGATCTCTTCGCGCGTTTGATGCGTATTTTCTCCAGACACCTGTTGCATCCTTAAGCTGTGCTCTTAGCATTGGATCTGTTATCGTAGCCAATTGTAGAGAGCCCAGTACTCTCTCCTGTTCGCGTCTTGATATCCGTTTGGATTTCAATAGTCTTCTGACATATCCTGCTATTTCTTTCCTCTTCTTACTAGGAATGGAAAGCCGATGTGACTCCAAATTCCATTGGATTCCCAACCACTGAAATTTTTGAGCTGGAGAAAGACGAGACTTTTTGATGTTGATCTTGAATCCCAGATGTTCCAGGAACTGGATCACTATCTTAGAAGCTTGCATGCATTCTGTCCTGGATGCTGCCCACACCAGCCAGTCGTCATAGTAGACTATGACTTGGACCCCCTTTAGGCGTAATTGATGGACAGCTGCGTTCGCGAGCTATGTGAAAATCCTCGGGGCTATGTTTAGCCCGAAAGGCATGGTTCTGAAGGCGTAAAGTTATCAATGTAACGTGAAGCCTAAGTAGGGGGAGAGGTGACGATTAATTGGAACGTGCCAATAAGTGTCAAACAAGTATATAGATACAGCATATGCCCTTTTTGGGCAGTAGTGTCCTTATGTGTTGAAGTGTGAGCATTCTGAACTTGTAGTTCACTATGAACTTATTGAGTGGCGACAAGTCTAGAATGACTCTGAGTTTTTCTGAGTCCTTCTTTGGAACACAAAACAGCCTTCCTTAGAATTTCATGGACTTAATCTTATGGATTGCTCTTTTGTCTAAGAGCTCCCGGACATATTCTTCCAGAGCGGTGATTGCGTGTTGGAAGAATTGAGAAAATGAGGTGGAGGACTGCTCCAGCTCCAACCTAGTCCATTCTTATTTGGGCCCAGGGATCGAAGGTCCAGCGATCCCTAAAAAGCTGTAGTCTCCCTCCTACTGGAAGTATCTACTTCTGCTGTTGTGGACCTGAGGCCTGGCCTCCTTGAACACGTCCTCCCCTGGATCCCCTTCCTCTTGAAGGGCGTCTAGAAGAACCTCTGGCTGTTCCTCTGGGTCTCGAACGAAAGGAAGAAGTCAGCCTTTCGGAGGCTGGGTTAAGAACTGGCGACTGTGTAGCCGTTTGTTGAGGTACCAGCTGGTACGTGGTTGGAGGTTGTACCACTATCTGAGGCACCGCAGTCACAGGAAGTTGTTGATGATGTGTCTGTCGGTAGGGTTTAGCCAGCCGAGAGGATGGCCTAGGCCTTTTTGTCTTCCTCTAGGGTTGGGGACCCTCATCCGGAGAAGACTTTCTCTTAAGATCTAGGCCCCACTTTTTGAGAAGGTTCGTATTCTCTGTGGCGGCCTTGTCTACTACCTCTTTAACCACTTCATTGGGAAAGAGGTCATTACCCCAAATACAAGAGATCAGTTTCCTCGGTTCGTGCCTCACCACAGCCGAGGCGAACACGAACTCTCTACAGGCTCTCCTACCTTTAATAAAGCTATAGAAATCCTTCGTAACTGTGACCAGATGGGTTTTGGCCACAACCATGAACATGGTCTGGTTCTTGGGGTCACTTGCCATTGTTTCTAGTGTCGTTTGCAACGACATCGATGCCGCAAGTCTTTCCTTAGTCTCTTGCTCTCTATGCAAGAGAACCTCCGGTAGTTTTGGAAGCGCCTCACCGAATTGGCGTTCAGCAATATCAGCTTCCAGCTTCCCGACTGAGAAGGTGAGGTGAACGTCCTTCCAGTTTTCTTGGTCCAAGGGCAAGGTCAGAGATAACGGCTTGCACTCCTCCAAGGAGGGGCATGGTTTCCCTGCCTCCAAAGCTTTTAAGGCAGCCTTATATCCCTTTTCCAAGAAGGGAAAGGCTCTAGTAGGAGAGGCCACAAAGGAGGGAAGCTTCTTACCAAGGCGGGCACCTTTGAGTTAGTGAAGCCCCTCTCTTTCATCGAGCTCGCTAGTAACGTCTGAGTTTTACTATTGTCAAAAACTATGACCTCCTTCGGCTTCTTCTCCTCCTTTAGGGCTGAATCCTTCCTAAGACGGACATAGCAGTCCAGATAAGAATATTTGTTGGGCCAAAAATACACTTCTTCCAGGGGAATTGCTCCCAACTTTTCTGAGATCACTATGTTCCCGGTTGTCATTGGCATGTGTTCAGCATACCTCTAAGGATTGGTATCCGAGCACAAAGGAAGATCCTTCATGTTGAGCCGCTTCTGGGGCCCACGTGATGTTACAAGTCTACGTATCTCCAGTTTCATTGCAGCTTCCTTCTCAACATTCTTCCTTTGAATTGGTTGGATCATCTCAACAATGGAAGAAAGAGTCCTTCCCAGTTCATCTGGGATAGCAGACGATGTAGAAGGAACAGGTTCTGGGTCCGGAACCCACGTAACCGACACTTCGTCGATTTCTTGCTCTTCTACTTGAGGAGCCTGGAACAGCTCCTCCTCCTGACCTTCTCCTAGAATGTCCTTCTTAGTAGAATCCGACACCTCTGACATCCTATCGTCCAATTGGATGTCTTGAAGGGCGGCTGAGACTTCAGAATCTACCGGATTTTGGGCAATTGGTATCTCCACCTGAGGCTGGGGGATGATTGCATCAGCCGATGCTTTAGGGAAAAGGTAGGCCCTCATCTTCTCATTTGGAAGGTAGGGACCTGAGGTGTTTTACTGAAAACCCCTCACCCAGGATCGTAACGTTTCCCTGGCAGCATCCCTTGACTCCGTTGACTTAGGGTCGTCAAAAGCCTCGGTAATCAGGTTAGAACAAATTGTACAAACCTAAGGGTCCCAATAGCGGAGATCACCTCTGGAGGCTGCGCATGCTGCGTGCCTCCTGCAATATTGATGTCCACAGAAGTTCTTACTGCGGACATTACAAAACACACTCCCGCACTTCGGATGGTCCTCCTGTAAAGAGAAGAAAAATTCATGACTATCAAGTGAAGGCTTTCACTTATATTGAGACATTTAGCTTATATAGAACAGCTATAAAAGAAAGAAGGAAAGACACATACTTGTATTTCCTGCCCAGTCAATTGCTGAAACCTCCCGACACATTAAAATTAAGGTTAATTCTATTCTAGAATACCTTATGTAATTTCCTAAACGGAAATTTAAGGTGTAGTTCACACCTTGAGATAAAGTTTTAATATATGGGATAGAAAGAATACAGAAAGAACTTACTTTCTATATATTGTACAGTCTCAACAAAAGGCTGTACAAGATAACATTAAGTATGATGAAGAACTTCAGTGATATCACAAGCTCTGTACAGCAGTTTCTGCTAATGCAGTGTGTACTACATTACGAATACAGAAACTACTGTACATCGCATGCTGTTGTGCCGGCTAGCACACGCCAATACGTGCCGGCGTGCGCCTGCACGTGCCAGCAGGCATCTACCCCTGTATAGTTCAAAGATATACTATCTTTAACTAATAGGCGGCAGCCCACTGATTCGCGACTGTGTGCCGGCCGGCAAACATTGCCAGCCGACGGCTGAAAACACCAATACCCGGCTGCCGGCTGCTAATTGTAGTGGCCAGCAGATTCGGGCAGCGTTTCCACTGCCAACAGGCAAAGGTAATAAAACCCATGGACGCCGACAGTAGCCAAGAACTAGAGAACCTCCACATGCCCGGCTGTCGGCTGTTAAGCCGGCAGCCCGGTTAGGGGTGTAACACAATAGTCAGAGAAACAGTTTGGATGTAAGGTTATAAGGCGGCATTGCCATACGACCTTCCATCCCGAAAGAGTGAACTTATGGAAGGGGAGAATGTAGCATTCAGGCTTCCTAAGAATCCATAGCTTGTCGGGCTCTACTGGCAGACATGGAAGGGAGACCAAGGGAGGTCTGGGGTTCACTCTGCAAAGAATAAAGGGTCTCTGCCGGCCGATACGTAGTGCCAGCCGGCAGAGAGCTGAGCCTGTCCTCCATCATAACCTATACTAGGTACGGAAGTAGGACTGCGGCCAAAAGAAAATAAAAAAAAGTGAGGTGGGGAAGGGATGAGGGTCCTATAGACTTCGTTCTAGCAGGAAGCTCATCTTAACCAAGAGTTGTCTATTAGGGAGGAAGACTGGCAATACTTGCTATCCTCATCCCAACCAGAACAAAGTTAGGTGAAGTTCTTTTGCCGGACAACAGAGAAAACTCATTCTCCAGCCAGAAAAAAAACAACACAGGACAGTCTGCTAGGCCACTAGAGGAAGGAATCATCTCTTACAGAATCCATCCAACATGGACTAGGGAAGCAAAGCTTCCTGTGTCCACCCCTAACCTAGCAAAGGAGAATCATTCTTTATGCTTGGTCAGGACAGACATATCTTAGGATAGGTATAACTGAATTATTATACAGATAAAATCACTAGGATTAAGCCGAAGGATTACAATGGGAGAGAAGGATTGAACTTAGCCTCAAGAGGAGAAAAGAACAATTGGGGATGTGCGAAAGTATACTACTGTACCTAGAATACTAGACTAGGTAAGATGAGAATCGATTACCTAAATAACCGAAACTCTCTCGTATGCAATATTAGAAAAAACATTCAACAATATCTTACATATATAAAATATTTGCCTATAGCTTCAATAATATAACATTCGGAAAAACTTATATCGTGCATGAAAGTACTAGTGCCAGACGTCTAGGCTAGGAAGCCTCACGAAGGGCAAGATCGGTACCTCGACCCGTGTCAAAATCACCGAGCTAAAAACTGACGGTATAATATAAGTATTCCTAGCGGAGCTGAATAGCTAAATTATTAAACCAAAACAAACCGGGAACGTCACTCTAGTAATCTAAATGACCCACAAGAGCGAGCAGTAGCATCCAGGAGGTCTCCGGTAGGCAACAGCTCTTGTTTACGTTAATATCACTTTTGATTTAATTCAAAATAATAACTTACATTTATACATAGTAAAGATAATACTCAACTTTCCAGAGGCAGAAGAGGCCAGAGAAGTCATCGAAATGTTGAATTAAATCCAAAATAAGGAGAGAACACATGGGAAAACACCGAGTAGTAGAGCTACACGAAAAGGAATAAAGAGGGCGCTACCGCCTTCATCAGATACACGCTGGAAACGGAATAGGAGAGATGCCTTATGAGCGGCTCTCTTTTCATTCTCGTTTCAGATTCTTGTCACTATACCCCCTCGAAGCGTTAATACTGTTCGGGGTGAAGATACCTATGTGACATGTCAAGAATACGTCCTCTGATATTATGCGATATCCCTGTGAGATTATTTAGGGATATTCTCTCCAGGAGTTAGAATTCTGGATACCTTAAGGTAAAATTCTCTGGGAATATCACTGTAGTCAAATATACCCTAGAAAGCTACCTAATAGGAACTTCCATCAAGACGACATGGCCTGAGCCCAAAAATAAATTTTTTTCAAGGTTTTTACAAGTTACAATCTCCGAGGAGTTGTCCAAGTCAATACAGCGGTTAAAATCGTTTATGTGGACATACAGAGCACTAGACATTTCTGCTATCTTAACTGCATAACGATGCTGCTTAATTCGGTTGTCAAGCAGTTTTCTAGTTTGACCTAAATACTTCTTTTCACACCGAGTTCATGGAATTGTGTGAATATAGCCATTATTATACATTGGAGAATTATCTATTTAGTTACTGCTTGCTGTTTCTGAATTTTTAAAATCTCTATTTGCTTTAAATATTTTCAATAAGTCTTTGATATAAGCAAAATATCATTGTATGGAGGTGCCAGCATATTATCATTCCCATAAGGCTCCTTATTCTTGTCGGAATAAAATATATGTATAATTTTTTTTGTAGAAACTTTTCAATTGAAATTTTAAGATATTTCAAATCAGTTTCTGTGTCATAATTTTCCCAAATTCTGCGTCTATAAATTCGTAGTTGCAAATCCTTAAAGGCCTTAAAAACATACTTAAAAAAACAGAAACTTTTACACTGGTTTGACTATTTGAATGATAATGAATATCGGAAACAACGTTAGTATGGTCCCTGTAAAAATAAAAAACAAAGCCTCTATCATTTTTATGAAGAAAAACGTCTAAAAATGGCAATTTACAATATTTTCTTCTTCAACAGTAGAACATACTAAATTATTCAACTTCCCCCCCCCCCCAAAAAAAAAAGAAATACAAAATAAAAATAGTATCCTCGTAGGCAGGCCATATGCAAAAAAAAAAAAAAAAAAAAAAAATGGTCAACAAAACGAAACCAAAGAACCTAGATTTTATCAAAACGTCTCTTCCCAATACTGACGAATTGTCTGGGCCACTATCATGGTGAAAATACTGTCCCTTAGAACACACATTATAAACCACTGTAACTTCTGCCTTTCTTAAGGAAGTCAATTAAGATTTTGTCCAGCGAATCCCAAAACACTGTGGCCATTAGTTTCATAGTAGATCGTAGTGACTTGAATTTCTTTGAGACATCTGAGCCTGGAAGGAGCTACTCTTTTGACTTAATTTTGTTCTCTGGATCAAAAATACAAATCCATGTTTCACCAGCAGTTAAAATCTTGCTGAGAAATTCCTCTTCGTGCGTTTCAAATTGATTCAAATGACATACAGAAAGATCTGCCTTGTGATCCATCTGTCCTTGCTACAAATCTTTGGCCGCCCATCTTGCTGACAGCTTGCTTATTCCCAAATTATCTACTTGAATAGAATTTGCTGCTCCACTTGAAATGCCAATTGCATTAGCCATGTAACCAATGGTAATTTTCCAATCTTGTAGCAAAAGAGACCCAACAGCAGCTTTAGTCCAGGCCTTTAGGGGAACCATCGTTCAGATTTGTCTGCAACCATGAACTTTGGCACAGATGTAGATGATGTCATATTGAACCAATTTCTTGAGGGTGCAAAAGGCTATATTCATTCACTCGGGTCTCCATATTGGCAAAATTCAATATGGCCGCCACTCGATATTTCCTTTTGCCATAACTTTACAACCCATACAAAGTAAAAGCACATGTACTTTTGATAATCTAAAGTTTGAAAGTCAAATTTCTGGACTGAAATATGTATTTTATTATGTACATTTATTATATATATATTTAGTGGTTCAGTTTGTTTTTGATCATGTTCACAAATGAAGAAATTTTATGAGTCTGTTCCTAGTGGACTGTCACTGTAGAAGTTATTTGTCTAAGTATCATCATTATTGATACACCCGGTTTCGCATATGCACAGCCCGGTGCACCGTACTCCAGCTCTGCTACATTTAGAGTTTCCTGTACAAGCCCGTTCGCAGCCACAGTGCAGGGGGATGGAACATGCTTTACTGGCATCTTCAAGTGTTGTCCAGAGTGGTAACCATATACCAGTGTTTTCTTTTTGCCAACCTCATGCAGTGAAGCTGGGAGTAGTCTGGTGAACTGTGATTGTCTGTTTCCAGTAGAAGCTTGTTTGAAGCAGAGCACGTTTGAGATGTTCAAACAAAGCTTCTTGTGTGGATGGAATGTTTTCCAGGGTTTTTCTACCACTCGTGAAGAGACAGTGTCTAGCTTCGTTGACCCTGGTCAGTTCATATCCCCTGCTGTACATGACCACAAATCGTTCCAGATTCTGCATGTGTAGAGAATCAAGGGTTAGGAGGTTTGGATTATTGGTCAATGCCATCAGTGTTTCTGTGAGTCCTGGAGTGTTATGCCAAGATGTCCAAGCAGTTTTCTTGCCACATCCAAGGGACTGTGATGTAATGTCACACCCTGTTATTGCATTGAAAAGGAGCTACGCGAGAGATCTGGAAGGTCGAAGGTGAGCACAGATGTCATGGATGGGGATGTCACAGACTTTTTTGCCACTTCCAAAACACCAAGATCTCCAAGAAACTAGGGCTTGAGAAGAAGTGTATGGCAAGGACCACCATATCACTATCAACAGCATGAACAATAGCTATCTTGTAGCCCTGGACTGCTGCATGAAAGAATATCCTCGTATCGGCCTCGGCATGATCACAGGGTTGGAGTGCTAAGACGTTGGCTTGTCTGTTGGATAGAACATTTTTTCTTTCGGTACTGAGTATGAGTTTCCTGCCACAGTCATTCTTGACTATCTCCTCACTAAGGAAAATGAGCAACTCCTTTTTGTTATCGTTGTTCTTTAGGAACCCACTGCTCCAATCATGTTTTGGGATTCGCGTGCTGCCACATCCAACCCAAGTTCGTAGACCTGTACCACGACGTTGTTGTGTGAGGGACTTCAAACTCTCTTCAGGATGGTTGTCCCTCCCATCTGTTATCAATGCGGGAAACTGCTGGATTTATCTATGATTTCAGGAACGGGATCATAAGTTGTGTAGCATACTCGGCAAATTTTTTTGCTGATGTAGTTCGCACCATGTGAATGACTGCTGCCATGTCCAGCAGAACAATCATTGCATGCCCAGCTTGAGATGACTAACCAGTTGGAGCTTTGATGCATTCTAGAATATCACACTTGCTGCCAGATCTAAGTGAGCCATAGTCAGGCAAACTTGGCGGTTGCATTTGATTTTCAAAGCGAAAAAACTCTTCCATATCAGCTTCTGGTCATAATTCAAGTGACAAGAAGAGTTGTGTGATAAGAGTCATGTTTTTCTTCTGTGTACAACTGGCTTTGTTGCCTCTCTTGGGTAACTTAGGTCGATTGGCAAAGGTCAGGATGTTGTTACCTCGGATAATGTTGGACACTGGCACAATTGCCTTGTCAAGTGTTTGTGCAACATATTGTTCATGAAGATCTTTGCCAATTTCATGTACTTGGCAGAGAGATGTGATGATTTCTTGATCCATTTCCTAGCTCTTTGATACTTTTGTACCAACCGTGTGTCACACAATTGTACATAATTATTTTGTATATATTATGCTTTTATCTGCGCTCTTCCCTCGCACTAAAAAGAACCTGAATGATCATGTCTCCGTTTTGCTCAGTAACATTATCTGTCTCTCGAACAGGTCATGTCCTGTTGCCTTGAGGTTTTGTATATAAAGAAGAGTGTTCCTTAATAAATAACTCAGTCGTTTTCAATCTGCCTTTGAGGTCACAACTCCTCTCTCGGCCCGTCACACTTTTAACAAATGACAGGATATCTTTCCTTTATTTCACTTGAAAGCTCGGTGCTTTTTCATGGTGGGCAGTGCTTGAGCTCGGGGTGTCCAAGACCATCTTAAACTCTTCAACACACCGGGAACAATCTGGCCTGTCAGCACGTAAAGTTTGAGCGCTTCAGAATTTTTGTACAACCAAGCATCCACTCCATGAGCTTGAAAGCTCTTTTTCGACTTTTCATGAGACTTATCCTTCCCAATATAGCTGAACTAATGCGATGACCTTTGAATGGCAAAGTTCCCTTTCAGAAATTCTGCATGTACATCTGGGTGACTATCAGCTAGCTGCACTATATCCCCTGCATGTATTGGTAGCCATCTCGAATATTTTGTGTGATTCCATCCCGGGAAACCATGGACAAAGCTCATCACATACTTGGGGATAGAGAGGAAAATACCCTTCCGCAGACCAATTGGTAGACCAATAATTGAACTGTGGACTTTTTGTTCTTTTGAGTTCCTCCCAATTTTCCTTTGACTTTGGTGCCTCGAGAACCTCGGAACAGTACGCTGAATATGCCCTTTTCTCCAGGAGATGAAGAGACTTCAGAGATACTTGGTGTGCGTAACGTGTACGTTTGATGTGATGCTCATTAAGGCCAAACTGTGCGTAGCAAGATGTGAAAAATTGTCTTTGAGAAAGTGCTTTCGCCCATCCTGAGTCTCTTAGTAGCTTTCCATTCATCTGATGAATCTTGTCTTCAATGTGCAAAGCTCCAAGCATAAAAACTAGCTTATTTTCTCCAAGAATATCAGGAAATATCCATTGCAGTGGCTTTGCTAGGGCATAAATTGCCTGAACGGCACCAAGAACAATAGCCTGGCCAGGATTTAGAAACTGTGTACCTTGCATAGTGAGGAGCATTACATGTTTTTTCCTCGATGGGGAAGCTGCTTTTTTCTGGAAAAAGTAGCAAAACCCCTATCACTGCTGGTAGTTTCAAAGAGTTCTCACTTATGAGTCGAGAGTTGTACCCTGACCAGGTGATAACTTTATTAGCTGACATTGTGTCCGGTACTCGAACCGTGGCAACGTGTTTCATCCAAGCATCGTCCTTCCCTCTATGAAGCTGTTATTTGGTCGAAGTTGCCAAATTGTGTTTCTGGGTAGAAACAAATGCTTGTTAGATAGCTCTACTGCTGATTGTACAATAATATATGAGTCCGGAAGTTGGATTACTAATGTATCAGAGAAGTCTAGCTCAATAGGATCTCGCTGTTCACCCTGGTTTTCCCAAGATAGATGGTTGGTTGCACTCGAAGCTGTGCCGTGAAATTCATCCTGAGAAAAGTTTCCTTTGCTATGACTATCCAAGTTGTCATTGGCATAGGTCACAAATACATACATATCTGTTGGCAACATAACTTCATCTTCAGCATGACGCTTGCATACTGCTCGTGCGACAGCTTATTTTACCTCCATCACACGATCATAGGACAGTGACATTCCGACTTGGTGAACATTTTCTATCTGCTTCTTCAGTCGTGATTCTCCATGCATTTTCAGGCCTTTATACAGAACAAATGATGTTTCGTGTTCTACTCTGTGCCGTATGGTGCTTGTCTTAGTGAGATGGTGTTTATCATGGTAGGTGTTGTAAATGACAATCTGTGAAATGTTGCATGCAATCCTTGTCATGCCTTTACATGATTATCCATTTTGATATTTGTTTGATCTCGCAGGATGGATGGACACTCAAGAATTACATTCAAGAAGCTCCGAAGCTCTTCTGGTACAGGAGCAGTAAGGCAGTCTGACAAAAATGGCCCATTGAATGATTTCTGCTTTATAAGACAAAGCTTACGTAAAATAACTGCATCACATATCAACAATAAAGTCAGGGTTAATCAGGCGATCATTGGCTTTAAAAACTAAGTCAGGAACGTTGGTAGAATTAGAAATATATATTTCTCTCCCTTGTGCATATTCGCCCCATTCAGGAAGAGGATCCAGAAGATGCTCTTTAAATTTTGTTGAATGTGACTCCCTGGTGTCCAGACATGGACTCCCTTGTTCCTCCAGTAGTGTCCAATACACGTGACGAAGAGAGAAGAGCTTAAACACTGAGTCAGAACCCTCAACAATGGCTATTATTTTTGCCATGGTGATTGGGTCAAACTGAGGTGGAGCAGGGCATGTGGAATCTCGGCTATGTGCAGCACGTCCAGATCCTCAAAGACGCTAGTAACATTTCAAATGATAGTAAGTGTTGCCGACACGGGCATCGGCAGCTTGTAAAACCAATTTTCCAGCCAACTGAAAATTATTATTCTACTTTGCGCAGCTCTTAAGGTTGGCATCAACTTTATCAGTTGCTGCCTTATGTAAATTGTTACTTTCCCAATTAGGTTTTGTGAAAAATTCACATTTGATTCTCCACTCAAATTTGTAACACTCCATACTGCTCTAAGGTAGGGGCTACAGTCAATGTATTTAAAGTACGTTACCTATAACAAATTAAATTGTACACTAGATTCCAACACGATTAAGAATGGAGGAATTGTGAACACTTTTGCCTCAAATTTTACGGAATATTTGAAATTATTTAAAGTTTTCCACGAACTTTTTGGATTGCCCTTGTATATATATATATATATATATATATATATATATATATATATATATATATATATATATATATATATATATATATATATATATACATATATATATATGTATATATATATATATATATATATATATATATATATATATATATATATATATATATATATATATATATATATATATGTGTGTGTGTGTGTATATACATACTGTATATATATATAGGTATTTAGATATACAATATAATATATATGCACACACACACACACACACACACACACACACACACACACACATATATATATATATATATATATATATATATATATATATATATATATATATATATATATATATATATATATATATATATATATATATTTATATTTATATATATATATATATATATATATATATATATATATATATATATATATATATATATATATATATATGTGTGTGTGTGTATATATATATATATATATATATATATATATATATATATATATATATATATATATATATATATATATATATATATATATATACATATTATTACTTTCAAAGATACGACCCTAGTTCGAAAAGCTGGGACTCCAACCGGGAAAAAAAGCCCAAGTAAGGAGAAGAAACAGAGAAAAAGTAAATTATTCCAAGAACAGTAAGAACATTAAAATAGATATTTCCTGTATAAACTATATAAAAAAAATATTAACAAAACATGAGAGGAGAAATAAGATAGAGTGGTGTTCCCGGGAGTACCCTCTGGCAAGAGAAATCTAATCAAAGATAATAGAGGACCACGGTAAAAAGGTGTCCTTTTCCTAGAAGAGCTGCATGCCATAGCAGAAAGTCTCTTTTACCATTACCAAGAGAGAAGTGGCCACTAGACAATTACAGTGCAGTAGTAAACCCTTTGAGAGTAGAATTCTTTTTGGTAATCTAAGTGTTGTCAGGTGTACGAGGACAGAGGAGAATATGCAAAGAATAGGCCAGGCTATTCAGCGTATGTATAGGCAAAGGGAAAATTAACTGTAACCAGTGAGAAGGATCCAATGTAGCACTGTCTGGCCAGCCAAAGGACCTAATAACTCTCTAGCGGTAGTATCTCAACGGGTTGCTGGTGCCCTGTCCAACCTACTACCTACATATATATATATATATATATATATATATATATATATATATATATATATATATATATATATATATATATATATATATATATATATATATATATATATATATACACAAACACACACACAAACATATATATATATATATATATATATATATATATATATATATATATATATATATATATATATATATATATATATATATATATATATATATACATATATATATATATATATATATATATATATATATATATATATATATATATATATATATATATATATAGATATATATATATATATATATATATATATATATGTATATGTATATATATATATATATATATATATATATATATATATATATATATATATATATATATATATATATATATTTATGTGTATTTCTTCATGAGTTGATGTACAGTATGTATTACAACAGTAAAAACAACGAGATGTTTGATTCCTACTTGTTACTCAATGTAATTTAAAAGCTTTTTTCCGGTGATTAATGATTATCATCTTACCTGATGTTCTTCAAACTCTATATAATTTTTATGCTCTCTAACTCCCTATATATCTCTATTTTAGTCTCACTTTCTTTATTCATTTGTCTGCAAAAATAAGTTTTTTTAATATACATGTTTTTTAGGTCTACTTATATTTTCATAAATATTTTGGAAATAGTGTAATGATTAAATTTAATAATAATACAAGAGGAATATGATATTAGAAAATTTAGCTTTTGGTATATATACTTACTTTTTAGGAATATAACAAAAGCTTCCATTGTGTGAGTCAAAATTTGAGGATTTAACTAAAGATGTTTCATATATATATATATATATATATATATATATATATATATATATATATATATATATATATATATATATATATATATATATATATATATATATATATATATATATACAGTATTATACATACATGGAAATAGTGAATGTATTCATTTCATTCGTGATAATTATAATAATTTGTTATTCGGGATTCTTTTTATCATGTTCTATAGATTAAGTATTTTATTTTATTCAAAAGCTGATTCGTATTTCCTGAAGTTCCCAAAAGGGGCAAATATATTTATAGCCTTCATTTTATTTAGAAGTATTCATGCCTTATCCCCATTACTTACCATGCTGTAATTTCGCTGTTTATGGGGCTATACATCATTGTTTTGGCCATATTCTCTGGCCACCTGCGTAGCTTATCTCCTGCACTGAATTGGAATAGCTGAGTTAATCAACGGTAATTCATTTTGGGTAAATTCTGGCCTTTTTTTTATCCAGGTAGTTACCCTTTTTTGTTGATTTTTGATTCAGTTATCAGTTGGTTAGAATTCCGAAGAATATTTTACTTAAAGAAAATATTGGAAGTGTTTGCTGTTCAGGTTGTCAATTGTTGCTTTTGCTTTAGTAAAGTACATAACATTTGCTTTTAACGTTGCTCTTAAGTATTTAGTTCATATTTTATTAATTGAGCTCCATGATGAGTTAGATGACCCGCAAATATATCAAAGTTCTTGAAAAAAAAAAAACTTAGCCTTAATATGATAATTCGTCGGTAGATATTTTGTGTTCTAGGTATTGGCAATAACGATATGGAATCGTGATTGACGCCAAGAGGGATAGAAATGATGCCATCAAATTTTCATTATAAACTTTTAATTTTCACTAAACTTTTGGATATGGACACTGCGTCACATTTCAAGTTAATATGTGTGCCAAAGAGAGAGAGAGAGAGAGAGAGAGAGAGAGAGAGAGAGAGAGAGAGAGAGAGAGAGAGAGAGAAGTGATTATTAAGAAACACCTAAGCTAATGTTAGTCATTAATTACATAGTCTACTTAATTAATCTCTCTCTCTCTCTCTCTCTCTCTCTCTCTCTCTCTCTCTCTCTCTCTCTCTCTCTCTCGCTCAGGCTAATATGAAGGTAACCACCAACATCTACACTCTAGATCTAATAAACAGCTAAATTCCCGATGCTTCCATGAATTTCAAGGAAATAGATACACCCTATTATGCTGAAGTTATATTTAAAGGATTTTTCACATATTCTAGTTAAAACCAAATGTTAGATAAAAATGGTCATGAAAATGGGGCAGAATTGTTTTTTTATGGAATATAAAGAACAAATTACCACTAAAATGTTTTCACATGAAAATCATCATATTATTTTCTTCTTTAATAGTGAAGTATAAAGTAATACACTCTTTCACATTGTATGTATTTAAGGCTCATAAACTTTTCTTCTTTTATAAAATCCCAAAATCCCTAGCAACGATCTCTCGGGTATCATATTTCAATAATTTGAAATACCAAAGACATTTCCCGATGAAATCCTAGACTCAATGGTAAAAAAAAAATTCCAAAAATATGGCATTGTAAAAACTTTGAAGTTTTCACCGACAGAAATTGTACAAACATGACAAGGGAGAAGCTGAGACTGAATCCCTCTTTCTGAATCAAATGGGGAAGAAATTTTAACTTTACTGAAGCTTCTTCAGAAAAAAATTGTAAACATTAACACCAACACATTCGATAGTAAGCATTCATCACCTCTTGACTACTTTTATCAGAATCACTTTCTATGTTATGTAAGATCAGTCTTAGATAGATTTTCACTGAAGGAAATTATCTTTAGCTTTGGATTTTCTCTCATGATTAGAAGTGTGCCTCCTTGATTATCCCACGAAGTTTGTTGGTCAATCAAAAAAATACCTTTATTGTCAGCCTGACTTTATCTTCTTCCATTTCACACATTCGTCTCATGCTCTTGTTTCGTTGTGATATTTCTGTCTTCATGCTATGCACTCATTTCCACTGATTTTAAACATGAAAACGCTATGGCTGTTTCTTTATGTAATTATGAATGGTGGAAACGGGAAGATAAATGTAGCCGTTACTGTATATTACTATAAAAAACATAACACTGAAGGTCTCACTAATATATATATATATATATATATATATATATATATATATATATATATATATATATATATATATATATATATATATATATATATATATGTGTGTGTGTGTGTGTGTGTGTGTGTGTGTGTAGTTTTATCATATATATATATATATATATATATATATATATATATATATATATATATATATATATATATATATATATATATATATATATAAATATATATATGTATATATATATATATGTATATATATATATATATATATATATATATATATATATATATATATAAATATTTACATATGTATATATATATATATATATAAATATTTACATATGTATATATATATACGATAAAACTACACACACACACACACATATATATATATATATATATATATATATATATATATATATATATATATATATATATATATATATATATATAAGTTAATCACTATTTTATATGATGCACATAAATGTAAAATGTGCGTAGCTCTCGACGGTTATTTACCTTTTTATATAGGACCATTTACCTACATTAAAAGCCTCAATTCTGTTTATACTTCTTGTTTCAAATTTTATTTTATTGAAAACTAAATTTTTGTTTTATTTAAAAGATTTAGTAGGTATACTCATCATCCATTAAAATTCTAGCAGTAATTACTAAGGGGTGGAAAAATAAAAGGGAAATGTAACATTAAAGATTTCATCTTGAGGCGTATTAGTGACAGAGTAACTAGAAAGTTTCACATCATGTACAGCGTGAGTACTTTTTATTTGCGGTATTATGTGAGGATATCATTAGTAAAG
>NW_027170308.1:115000-125000 GCF_036898095.1 Palaemon carinicauda
TCATAGAACACTCTCCTTACAAAACCTAAAGACAACAGGAAATTTCATGTTTGAAAGACAGACAATGTTACATAGGGGAAACGCAGACATGTTTATTCTGGTTCTTTTTAGTGCGAGGGAAGAGCGAAGATACAAGCCTAATATATACGCAAAATGAATTATGTACGATCGTGTGACACACGGTTGGTACATGGCTCCCCCCTAAAAATGACATACTGTACATGTTAAATAGGGCGCACTGATCTAGAGAGGTGAACTGTAGGCTGGTCATCTGGCAGAAGATAAGCAGGTTTTAGGCGATCAATGGAGACCCAGTCTTCTTTGCCACGAATGTTTAGTAGGAATGCTTTTGGACTGCGGCAGATCACAAGGAAAGGGCCCGTGTAAGGGGGCGTTAGCGGTGGCTTGCTCGTGTCGTTGCTCAGGAAGACGTGCGTTGCAGAGTGTAAGTCTGTTCACTAGGGGCTTGTAAATCTGGCGGCATGGAGTAAATATTCCCACGACATGACGTATGCGCTGGAGATCGTTGGAGGAGGTTGTAGAAGGAAAAAATTCGGCAGGGACGACCAACAGGCCGCCATACACCATTTCAGCTGCCGAGATGTCAAGGGTGTCTTTATGAGTGGTCCTTAGTCTCAGTAGGACCCAGGAAAGCTGAGTAAACCAGTTGCAATCCTTGCAACGGAACATCAAAGCTGCTTTGAGGGTACTATGAAAATATTCAACCATTCCATTAGCAGCCTGGTTGTAGGCCGTTGTCTGATGTAGGGTGATGCCCAGGAGATTCGCTAATGATGTCCACAATTGAGAGGTGAAAGTGGTTCCCCTGTCAGAAGTAATATGCTCAGGGATAAAAAACCTTGCAATCCATCCAGAGAGTAAGGCAGATGTACATGAGGTGGACGTTGCAGTTTCCATGAGAATGGCTTCAGGCCAACGAGTGGAGTGGTCGATGACGGTAAACAGGTAACAATGTCCTTGTGATGTGGGTAGGGGCCCTACAACGTCGACGTGAATGTGTGCGAAACAACACTGAGGTTGAGGAAAGGTGCCCACTCCCGAATCCGTGTGTCGATGTACTTTGGAAGTTTGGCAAGAAGTACAGGCGCGGACCCAATCCTAAGCATCCTTAGAAATGCCGTGCCAAATGAACTTTGCCTTCAGCAGCTGTGCAGTAGAACGGTACGAGGGATGTGAAAGGCCGTGAATGAAATCAAACACCTGCCGGCGCATGGGAGCAGGAATCCAAGGTCGTGGTCTACCAGTACTGACATCACAGAGGAGGGTGGTGTTGGAGTCTTCGAGGGGGAAGTCTTCCCAACGGAGGGATGTGCAGGATGTCCTACATGCTTGATATTCTGGATCCTGTCGGGCTTCAGTCAGGGCATTGTAATCCAATCCCAGTTGAACGGCAGCCAACTTGTTTCTTGACCGGGCATCGGTAACGGGATTCATTTTTCCAGAGACGTATTGAAGGGTGCAATTGTATTCAGCCACAACGGAGAGATGTCGGTGTTGCCGGGCGGACCAGGCATCAGACTGTGGAGTAAAGGCGTGCACCAGAGGCATGTGGTTTGTGCGAATGACGAAGGGCGTACCTTCTAAGAAATGGCGAAAGTGACGGACAGCCAAGTGCACCGCCAGCAATTCTCGATCGAAGGTAGAATAACTCTATTCTTCCTTGGACAGTTTTCTGCTGAAGAAGGGCGATGGGCGGGGCGAGCCGTTGACCACCTGCTCGAGCACTGCACCAATAGCGACGTCGCTGGCATCAGTGGAGAGAAGGAGAGGGGCATGTGGGATAGGAATAGTGAGAGCGGCAGCAGTTGATAGGGCCTTCTTTGCATTGCAAAAGGCTGCTTCTTGAAGGGGACCCCACTTCAGGTCCTTTAGCTTGCCCTTGAGGGAGTCGTAGAGGGGAGCAAGAGTGGCGGAAATGGCTGGCAGATAACGGTGATAATAGTTAATAATGCCCAAGAATTCCTGCAGAGCTTTGACAGTCGAGGGCGCGGGGAAGTTCTGAATGGCTGCTACCTTCTCAGGGAGGGGATGGACTCCTTCAAGAGTGATGCGGTGCCCTAAGAACAACACTTCGTTGGCGCCAAAGGTACGCTTGTCGCACTGGACTACAAGGCCGTTTTCTTGCAGGCGGTCGAGCACGATGCGCAGGTGACGGAGGTGTTCTTCTTTTGAGGAAGAGAACACAAGTATGTCGTCCATATAACATACACAGAAAGGGAGGTCCCCTAAGATGTCATCCATGAGACGTTGAAACGTGTTCCCAGTATTACGAAGGGCAAAACAGGAGTAATTGAAGGTGTATGTACCAAACGGAGTGGTGATGGCAGTCTTGGGGATGTCTTCTGGGCTCATAGGCACTTGATAATACCCCTTCAGGAGGTCGAGCGCAGAGAAAACCTTCGCTTTGTGTAGGTAGGAGGTCATGTCGGCTATGTTTGGGAGGGGGTAGTCATCCGGTTCTGTTTGCATGTTCAGGCGCCTGTAATCCCCGCACAGACGGCGGGAGAGTGTAAGAGTGACGACCATGGGCTGGAGGCCTTTTGGCAAAGGCCCATTTCCTCCATTTCGGCGAACGTCTGTTTGGCGGCTGCCAATCGTTCCGGTGCCAGACGTCTGAATTTTGCGAAGACTGGGGGTCCCGTCATCTTGATATGGTGATAAATACCGTGCTTAGCAGGAACCATGGGCGTTTGGCGAAGTTCTGGACGGAAAACTTCCGGGTACGACGTGAGGAGGTGAGCGTAGGCATCCGTGGGTGTGCTAATGTGGAGAGCGAGGTTAAAGGGGGCGGGTTGAAAAGATGTCGACAAGTACGTGTCTGCGTTGATCAATCGTCGTTGGGCGACATTGATCAGAAGGTGGAAATGAGAGAGGAAATCCGCACCGAGGATTGGCGATGTGACGTCAGCAACGAGAAACTTCCAATTGAATTTACCATTTCCGAACGATAATGTGAGGTTCTCGTAACCCTAGGTGGGTATCGTAGATCAGTTGGCAGCTACCAAGTGGACGTCGGCAGATGTAGACAGACTACGTCGTGTCTTGAAGAGTTTTCTTGGCAAAAGAGAACGACAAGCACCCGTGTCTACCAAAAACGCCCGTTCCTGCCTCATGTAAAAAGGAAAGATTAGAAACATGGGAGGCCACCGCCACGAGCGATGGCCTACTTACACGTTTTTTGGCCACTGACAATCCTCGGCACATTTCTTCGCGGTTGCCCCGAATCTGAAGTGGTAATAGCAAAACTGTGGCGAATGGGAGGTAGTAAGTGGCTGTAGAAGTCGTTTGTTGGTGCGCGAGCGATTGTTGGGTGGTGGGCGGCTTTGTCGCTGCTTCGGGACGTCACAGGGTAGGCGTGTATGTCCTACGGCATTCATGTTAGCTTCGCTTGACGTTGAAAAGGTATCCGCTTCGTCAGGGGTTGAAGGCGTTGATGGAGGTCTTGAAGGGACTGTCCGTAAGGGCGTCGGCTTTGGTCATCAAGTCCTTTATGGGTAAACTATCGACATCGGGTATGGCAGCGCGTATAGGTCCGGGTAAACGGAGTATCCAAAGGGCACGAAGTAGGTTCACCTCACGAGGAGAGCCGTCTACGGCAGGTTGAAGGCGAGCGATACTGGTCATTTCCCTGAGGGAAAGCAAAGCCCTTTGGTCCCCCAACAGTTGTTGCGAGAGCTGAAAAAGCTTTGCTATAAGGGCGGCTGTCGACGGCGAGTACTGCTGCAGAAGGTATGTTTTGAGGGAGTCATACGCTAATGGGTGTCTCCTTGTTCACAAAGCCAGTCGGATATTTCCGGGAAGGTGTCCTCGGGTATCGCAGCGAGAACAGAATCTGCTTTGGTGGTTGAGCGAGTGACGCCCTTGATGGGAAACTGGACTTCTGCGCGCTGAAACCAACTTAATGCCTCTCCGCTGGCGAACAATGAAAGTTTCAATGGGGCAGCCGCAGCGCCAACTTCTGTGGAGTCCGCCATAGTACCAACGATGGAGGGGCAAGGGGGGTGGGGGTGGAAGGCGGTGTTATGGGCCGAGAGAAGGTTGTGAACTCAAAGGCAGTATGAAAGCAACTGAGTGATTTATTGTTTTTGTTGTTTGTAGAGATTGCCTGGCCCTTTTGGCCAGACACGGGCTTTTGCAATCTTGCAGCCTATAGGTGTTTGGATAGGATATATTGGGATAGGTAATTTGGTAGGGGATTTTCTGCAACATTTATTTTAGGATATTGGGATAGGTTTTTGGTGGTGATGGGATGTTTGAAAAGGAGTGATTGACTGTGGAATATCATCCTATGAGCCCACTGGCTCCAGTCTGTGTTAGAGAGAAAGAGTTATAGTAGCAAGTCCCGATAAGTAGGAGAGCTCGGGAAGGAGTTGAAAGTTTGTAGTCAGAGAAATTGATATAGGTGAAGTAAAAAAACTTCATAGTGGTTTAAGCTTAAGTGTGAGATAGAGGGATAGTGTGAGATTTCAGCTGAGTAGGAGAGAGCTGAACAGGAGGAGTTATAGCAGTTTTAGTGGTAGAGATAGGGTGGAATATAAAATTCGTGTACCTGTGAATGATAAAAAAGAAAGGAGAGATAATAGAAAAAAAAAGAAAAAAAAATATAAAAATAAGGATAATTTTTGAGATATTTTCAAAGGGGGATGAAGTTGTAGATGGCAACACAGGCCGCGGTGCGACAATGGGTTACCATCTGAAGAGAGAAGAATGTGTTGGAGGTCAAAGAGACCCCCCCGATCCCTGCCCCGCCTCCCGACAGACAACACAGGCCGCTCTGCGACAACTGGCTGCCAGCCGAGAGGAGGGGAAGATGTGCTGGAGGTCAAAAAGGACTGCTGACGACCCCGGCCACGCCCCCAGATAGGCAACACAGGCCGCTTGTGTGACAACGGGCTGCCAGTCCAGAGGATAGGAGGATAAGGCCGCAGCCTCCAGCAATCCCCCAGCCTCCAGCACAGAATTGTAGATAGGATAAAGTTTCTCTTTTAATTGCCGCTTTGATTTTACGTTGACTTTGTTGCAACGTTATCTCGGTGGAGGGTAACTCCGGAGAAATGCTGAGAGGGTATTGTGACTGTCAATAATGTGTTTGACAATTTCTGTTGCTGTTGCAGGAGTATTGGGATTAAGATCCTGCCAAAGTATGCTTGTTTCCTGACATTGCTGTAGATAGTGCTGTAAGGGTTCTTTTGTGTCCTGATAACAGTACTTGCATGGTCTGATTGGTCTGTGCTGTGCTGCAGGGTCTTGGCCGTTATCTAAGATGAGCTGCCAGTTGCATAGATATCCCAGTCGTAGTCTGCAAAAAATTACTGCGTCCTGGCGAGGTGTTTGTCTTTCAATTGGGTGTGGTAGTATGTTTGTAGCTTCAATGTACCACTTTGCAGATCTTGAGCCATGAAGGAAGGCTCTTCTAACTTCACTAGTCTTTTGAATGTTGCAGTAGGTAGCCATTTTATTTTGAAGGGTTTTTAATGACTGTTGCAGAGTAATGCTGATAGTTGGGCACATTAAGGCCAATTTAGCTAGGTGGTTGGCCTCATCGTTGCCAGAGAATCCTGTATGACTTGGTATCCAGTTCAAGGTGACTTGCCTGTTGTTTCTTTGGTGGAGCAGGGCTAAGAATTTAATTGCAGTGATAAGGTGCACATTCTCTGTGGGTTCCTTGTTGCTGAGGGCCATCGTGGCTCCTCTGGAATCTGTATGGATCGTTGTGTTCCCGTTTTGTTGATTGGCAGAGTGTTCTAGGGCTTTTGCAATGGCCACTAGTTCAGTTTGCAATGTGGAGGCATGGCTGGAAAGTCTCCAATTTGCTTTATATCCTGATGTAGAGATAACTGCAGCCACAGCTGCAGGGATTGCACGGTCAACTGATCCATCTGTGTAGTAGGTATGAGGCGCAGGAGTGTTCCTGATTGCATTTCTTGCAGCTGCATTGAGTAGCTCTTGCGTGCAAAGAGCCTTGCTTGCTGCTGGTAGGATAGTGAAATTGTATTTGATGGGATCACATGCCCAGGGAGCAGGAGGGATGTAGCCCTCAAACATTTGTTGTCCCTTATTTTTGTGATCCTCGTTTTGCATCTGCATTCTTCTGAGTGTATACAGTAGTTTCTTTGCAAGGGAGCTGGGCGGATCTAGTTCTTCAGCAAGAGGTAGAAGCCTTTTTATTTTATCATTGAGTAGGCTTTTTCTGTCTGCGATGATTGACTTGAATTTAATACTGCTATTCCTTATGTCAATTCTAGCTGACAGGGAGATTAGGTTAGTTTCTGCTCTGAGTAGGCAGAGTCTTGTCCACATTGGAGAGCCACTGATGAGTCTCATGGCATTGTTTTGGACTACTTCTAATGATGCTTTGTGAGTGTCGGTCAATGAAGTAAGTGTGGGTGCTGCATAATCAATGTGGGATCGAATTGCGTGTAGGTAAAACAGCCTTAGGAGGTTATTAGATACTCCTTGTCTAAGGGAGGTCATTCATTTCATGGCTGATAGACGGATTTTTGTCTTCTCTCTGAGGTAGGTTACTTCATTAGCTGCTGACAGGGTTTTGCTAATGATTACCCCGAGGTACATGAATTGATTCACCCATTAGATGTCCTCACCTCTCAGTGTGAAATTTTGAGGGTTTTGCTAGCGTTTTATAACCATTGCTTTGGTTTTGTTGGTATTGATCTTCAGACCAAGATCATTGCATTTGGCTTGGATCATGTCCAGCGCTTTTTGAGTAATATTTCTGGCATGAGCTTTGTTTGGGCATACTATGCTATGTCATCTGCATATATGAATATCTCCACTCCTTTTGGGAGTTTTAGAGTGGCTAAGTTCTCCATCAGTAGATTGAACAGGTAGGGGCTGAGTATGCCTCCTTGTGGTGTTCCGTTTTCTAGGGGGATGAACTCAGTGGTTTTTCCTTGGAAAGTGACTCTGGCCTCTCGATTTTGTGTGTAGTTTCGAGTCCAGGCCAGTAGGTGTCCTTTCACTCTTTTTTCAACAAGTGTAAAGAGTAAAGCTGGTGAGCTAGCTAGCTCAAAGGCTTTCTCGAGATCAAGGAATATGACAAAAGCTTTTTTGTCGTTGATCGTTGAGAGGACATCTGCGATGCATTCTTGAGTGCCTATGCCATTTCTGTAGGCATATAGGCGATGATGTAGTTGGCCTATTTTCCACGGCAATCTATTGAGTACCATTCTCTCAGCTACTTTCTCTATGCAGCTTATCAAACCTATAGGTCTGTAGGTATTTGGCTCCTTAGGTTTTGGAATAGGTTTAGTGTTCTGCTGGTTCCATGTGGTTGGACGTAGTCTTTCTGTATGTGTCCTGTTTATCAGATGCAGGTAGACTAATTTGGCATGGTTTCCCATGTTCCTCAGCATGCTATATGTGATAAAATCGGCTCCAGGGGCAGTGTCCTTCCTGCCTTTTGATAGGGCCGTATTTAGTTTTTCCATGGTAAAGGGGTGATCAGTGTCATCTACCATGTTGCAGGCGGCTTCTATGATGTTGTTCCTGGTTGGAAGCAGAGTTCTCTGCCTGTTGATAGTTGGTAGAGGTAGATTGATGCTTTTTTCTCTGTCCGCAAAGTTGTTAGCAATCATCTTGGCTTCAGCTAATGGGTCTGGGTGTGTAACTCTGGGTGTATTATATTTCCCAGAGACATGGTTAAACCAGCCCCATATTTTGGCTAGAGATGTGTTGAAGTTGACCTCGTTGCACCATGAGTACGATTTATCTAGTTTTTCTTCCAGTGATACTTGTACAGAATGCTTGATGATTTCTACAATTAGATTATGTAGTTCATCTGTTCTGTGTCTCCTGAGAAGTTTCCTGGTCCTGTTTATTCTAGCATTCATTTCTTTGATGCAGCTGTTATAGTACCAGGCATCAGCATGTTTCTTCTCAGAGTACTTTTTTTGTGGCATGGATACACTGGCTGCTACCTCTAGTTGTTTGCTGAAGTCGGTAGATAGGGTGGAGATATCATTATGTGAGTGTTTGATATATTCCAAAGCCCACTCTGTCACGGCTGTTTTGAATTTTTCCCAGTCAGCAAACTCCGGATTCCCCCTTTTTGGGGGCGGAGGAGGAGGTGGGTATTTCTGCAATTCGAGTGTTACTTCTATGGCAAAGTGATCGCTGGTTAGTACAGGATGTAGTTGCCATTTAGTTCCTCTTTGTATGGCACTGGATAAGTAGGTAAGATCTAGACGACCTCCTTTTAGATGGGTGGCTTCTGTGACGTTGTTGAGCAGTGCTACATCAGGATATTCTTACAGTAGGGCAAACAACTGTTTGCCAGTTTGATTTCTTTCTGACATAGAGTTCAGGAACTGATGATGAGCATTAAAGTCACCTGCAATAATTGAGTCTTCCTTGGAGGCTTCTGCAAAGAGTGCCTCGGCATTGATATATTTTGCTGGCAATTTATATATGTTGTGGACTGTTAGCATTTTGGTTAGGAGAGATATCTGGATACTTAGCGTCTCTGCCTCGGTCCCACAGTCTATGCTTGGTAGTAGTTTGGAGGGGATGCTGCTTTTAATGAGTGTAGTCAGTCCTCTTGTCGTTGGTGATTGATACGTTGTGTATACTTTGTATCCTAAGAACGAGAATGGTATGTTCTCATTAAGCAGAGTTTCTTACAGTATGATAATGTCCGGGTTTTGCACTGAAGTTTGAGATTGAAGAAATGCAAACTTGTTTCGAAGTCCAAAAATATTCCATTGGAGCACTTTTACCTGAGTGTTTTGGTTGTTGCAAGTGGTTGTATGAGGTCCATTTGCATTGGGAACTATGAAGGGAAATGAGCTTTTAGTTCCTGGGCGGCATTGTCAAACACGAAGTCATCCAATGACTCCTGTGTGAATTTGATTTTGAGGGATCGCAAGAAGTTTCAGAGGATGTTGCTGATGGCTGCCAGCAGAGCACCCATGGGACATGAAGAGATGTCGTACTCACTAATGTCTCTATTGAAAGGTTGTTTGGAGGGGCGTGAGGCGCTAGATTTACCCTTGGCGGTGGAAGGTAGGTTAGTAAATTCCTTTAGAGAGTGGGAAATGTCAGGTGTGTGAGTGGTAGGTGCAGAGGAGGATGGATTGAGTTCTGGTTGTTTTGGCTGGGTGACGTTAGGAGAATTGGTTGGAGAGGTAAGTTTTAAAGGTGACGGAGTGCGGGGAGTATGGGTTGGGGATCTTTTTTCTTTGGAAGGAGGTTTAGGTGGTCGTTGAGGTTTAGGTGCTGAAGGGGGAGTTGGTGGAGAGGAAGGTACAGGAATGACATGTCTGGAAGGGTTAGGATTTTGTTGGAAGGTGTGGTTGGAAGGTGTAGGGTTTTGTTTAGTTGGAGGTGGCTGCGTTTGACGCTGTTGACGTGGATGTAGGTTGTAGTGGCGGTCAGCTCCTTGGCGGTCTGCTATTCTTTGAAGTCTATGGGGGTATCTATCATGCCAAGCATGATGGGATCCTCCACAGTTAGGGCAGCGAGTAATGGTTTTATGACCTGCTTTGTGCCTGGCAATACAGTAGGTGGTAGGGTGCTGTCTGCTGCTGCAGACCCCACAGATCTCCGGACCTGTGCAGTGGGATTTATGGTGTCCAAACTTATGACACCGGAAGAATCTAAGTGGCTCCTTGAAGGACTCTTCGGTGCGGAAGGTGCCCCAAAGCCCCAAGGATAGGTGAGGAGGGCAAGCTCCCTTGTGGACTGCCTCCAATTTGTGGGATCTGCCTCCGGCCTTTCCCTCACATCTCTTGACAGTGATGATAGAAGGATGTTGGAGCACTGTTTCAAGTGGAAGGTCGAGGTCGTAGACAACGATGATGGTGGTAGGTCTCTCGTTGATGACCAGTTTAAGGACATTTTCCTGTTGCTCTAAGTAGGTCTTCGTCTGCTCATCTTTTGCTGTAATGACCAGTTGTCCCCTGCGATTGGGACGTATGGTCATGTTAAGGCGAGGATTGCTGGCTTCCCTGGCAACTATGGC
>NW_027170308.1:130000-140000 GCF_036898095.1 Palaemon carinicauda
TAAGGAGCTCAGACGAGTGCCTCATATTAGAAACCAAAGTTTCTGAGCACAAAAGAATATCATACTGTCTAGACGCAACTGTAAGGTCTTGGATATTTGCATGAAGACCACGAATATTGCAATACAGAAGACGACATTGACGAAATCTAGGACGTACTGGTCCCGGATTTCGCTCAATGTCTCCAGACAGCATAAGAATTAATAAAAATAAAAAAAGAGACATCATACTTAAAAACTAGATTAACAAGAATTATGACAAAAACAATATGTACAGAATTATAAACAAAGTGATTGATGATACCCATAGACTATAGTAAAAAGTAGGAAAAACTGGTCAACATGGATGAGCCGATACACCATGCAAGGCTAAATACCCTCCAAGATAGCCACTTCAACTGAAGGGAGGACAGTAAGGATGGTTTTGAGAAGAAAAAGAATCAGAAAAAGGAAAAGACAACCTCTTGATAAACCACCAGGCATCCATGGCCCTTCTATTAAGCCTGCCCAACACACCATTTCAAAAAAACAAGAGGAAGAAAAAAAATAAGATAGAATAGTGTGCCTTAGTGTACCCTCAAGCAAGAGAACTCCAACCCAAGACAGTGGAAGACCATGGTAAGAGGCTATAGCACTACCCAAGACTAGAGAACAGTGGTTTAATTTTGGAGTGTCCTTCTCCTAGAAGAGCTGCTTACCACAGCTAAAGAGTCTCTTCTACCCTTACAAGAGGAAAGTACACTGAACAAATTGCAGTACAGTAATTAACCCCTTAGGTGAAGAAGTGTTAAGTATTTCATTGTTGTCAGGTGTATGAGGAAAGACGAGAATATGTAAAGAATAGGCCAAACTATTCTGTGTAAGTGTAGGCAAAGAAAAAATAAGCCGTGACCAGAGAGAGGGATATAATGCATTACTGTCTGGCCAGTCAAAGGATCCAATACCTCTCTAGTGCTAGTATCTCAACGGGTGGCTGGTGCCCTGGCCAACCTACTACCTACTATATACTATATACATACATACATATATATATATATATATATATATGATATATATATATATATATATATATATATATTCTTATATATATATATATACATATATACACACACACACACATATATATATATATATATATATAATCATATATTAATAGTCCACTATAGAATGAGGACTTGTTTATGGCCTCAAACTTCCTTAGTTCGTCGATCCACTGTTTTTTCTTCCTTCTACTTTTTTTTTTTTACAATCTGCAGGGACCCATCTATAGTTGGTTATTCTCTTTATATATGCTGCTCATGTCTACCTCTATTTTTCTACAACTTGTTAAAATATACGCAAACTTTAGTTGGCTTTCGTATCTGTGTTACTCTTGATCTGTCTCTTAGTGTTATTCCCATCATAATTCTTTCCATAGCTCTTTGAGTTGTAATTAGCTTATGTTCTAAGGCTTCAGTAAGGCTCAAAGTTTCTGACGCATAAGTTAATACTGGTAGGACCATCTCATCTAATACTTTTTATTATAAAGAGAGTGTCATTTTACATTTCGTAATCTATGCTCTCCTAGCCATGTTTTTCCTTCTTTTCACTTCAGTCTCATGTACTGGGGGAACACTTACTATCTGTACCAAGTACGTATATTCATTAACAATTTATAGAGGCTAATCCATAACTCGTATTTGTTGTTTCTCTACATTTCAATTGAAAGTTTTAGCCTAGTATTACTCATATCCAATTTTAGTCATAAATTTCCGCTTTCTTCATTCAAATATTCTATTACCTTTTGCAATTTCTGCCATAATTAACTAAACTATGTAATTTTAAGCTGCTAAAGTATTCAAAATTAACATTAATTCCTAGGTGTTCCAAATCTGAATTCTTAAAAATATTCATCTTGACATGGTGTGAATAGTTTATGAGAGATGGGGTCTTAATGTCTAACTCCTTACTCATCGGAATTTCTCAATATATTTATGTAGTTTCCAGATTGCTGTACTATCTACATCTTCCTGTGTTCTAATATAATATTCTTCCATTCCTTGTTTTTAATTTTTTTTTCACTGCTGATGTTTGTACAAAATCAACAGCTTTCTAATAGTATATAAATGTAATACAGAGTGGTTTGTCATATATATATATATATATATATATATATATATATATATGATTTATATACCAAATAAAATATCTATATAGTCAAAATAAATACTTTTTATATTATATGAATAAAATTGAAACAATTCAATTATCTTTGATATCTTCCCTTTATAGAAATTCTATTAGTCATTTTGGAATTACATCATTTACTGTATAGCAAATCCCACAGGACACAGATGCTTGACTCAACCCAAGGAATTCACACTAATATTTCACTTAGTCTATTACTTTCATCAAAATTCAGAAGAACCAATTCCTACTGAAACACACTTTTAAACTTTCATTGGTGTATGTAACTTTCTAGCTGCACGAGAAAGAGGCCTGGCAAAAGAGATATCACCCGAATCTTTGTATTGTTTTCTTTAGAGATTTAATAGCCAAACAGAGGATTTTGAAAAAAATCAATAAATTCTTCGAAACTACTCTGACAGATGAGCAGTAGGAGAATATAGCCAAATATACAAGCTTTGAAATGAAGGTCATAATGAAAGCCAATCGATTTAGTGAAGAGAAATATGATATTTTCAATAAAGACGATGTTCAGAAAGATCAAGTATTCCTTAGAAAAGTTACAGTAGGTATGATAAACAATTTTTCCCGATAGCTTTTTATTCTCGAAAACTGAGAACTTCCGAAAGTAAGTATGCAGTAATAGACAAGGAAGGGCTAGCTATTGTTAATTCACTAGTGCATTTTAAGTTCATGATATACGATTACCCGTTAAGGTTCTTACTGATCATAAACCGCTAACCGAATTCTTTAAAGGCTTCAACCACAGCCCTAACCAATCTAGGTGGCATTTGATCATTCAAGACTTTTGCGCGAGAATCAGGTATTTACCTTTGAAAGCAAATAACATTGCGGATGCGTTATCACGCAACCCCGTGTCATCTTGTATGGAGCCTTTAGCTGAATTAATAGATATATCAACATCCATGCCTATTGTTAAAACGATATCTGAACAAGAAGGTTTGGGCTGGAGCGCTGAATTATTACAGACTGAGCAAAAAAAAGATCAGAAATTAGAAACAATTATAAATGCTTTGAAGGGCAATCATAAGGAAAAGGGATATATAAAGTATAAGCAGCAGAATTATATAATCAAAGATAATATTCTGTGTAGGACCGTGACAAGAAAAACACGCAATACACCACATGTAACTAACGACCAGGTAGTAGTACCAATCTCACTTATTTCCACTGTCCTAAATTGGTTGCATGCATATCCATTACATGGACACCCGGGGTTCTCGTTAATGTCACAGAAAGCCAAATAATTTTTTTATTGCCATACAATGCTTACAGATATAAAAAAGCACATAGCTAATTGTCGCACATGTCAGGAAAACAAAGGGCATACGAAAACACCTGTCAGCTTAGGGGCTTATCTCGTGCCCAATCAACCCTTTGAAAGAATACATTTAGATTTGTTAACAGGATTTTACGAGTCAGACAGAGGAAATAAGCACCTCTTAGTAATTATAGATGCTTTAACTCGATATACAGAACTAATAGCGCTTAAAACTAAAACTGCGATTGAATGCGCTAGGAAGTTTTACGAGTGTTACATTTGTAAACAAGGAATTCCACACATGATAATCTCAGACTCGGGTGGTGAATTTAATAATCACTTTCTTACCTCATTGTGTGAATTCCTCAGCATAAAGAAAATAAATACCATGATATATCACCCAGAGTCGAATGGGCTGGTGGAAAGAGCAAATAGGAAGGTTTTAAATATATTAAGAGTAATATTAGGGGGATCAGACCCCAACTGGGATATTGCAATACCTGCGGTACTGAGTACTCTGAATTATTCATATCATATATCAATTAAAATGTCACCGCATGAAGCATTGTATGGTACCCCAGTTAGAACACCTTTCCATGTATTAACGCCTACAACTAATCTATCAAATCCTTTAAAAGAATATATAAATGCAAACAAAAGCCGATATGATATCCTTCGAAAGAATCTAGAAGAATCACAAATCATAATGAAAAGGAATCTTGATAAAATAGCGAAGCCAACTAAAACATATACTGTGGGTGATAATGTATACATACAGGTAAATGTACGTAAAGGACTCAATTATAAACTAACACCTAAGTTTGAAGGCCTATTTAACATTTTGGAAACCTTAACGGCCAATAGGTTTAGAGTTCAAAACGTATCCCAACCCACGGATGAGAGAATAGTACCATTGGCTCACATAAGAAATTAAAAAAAAAAAAAAAGAGAGGGAAAGAAGTGAGGGAAAGATTTTTTATGTTAAAAATTTTCTTCTTAATACAGAAGTAATTACATATATTTTTCTCGTTACAGGTTTTCAAGATGAATTTTTTGTTGTTGGGAGTGATATTGTTCGCTCAGACATTTTTCTCGTGTGGGATGAGCTCTAAAACTAAAAGTATAGATTTTAAATATGGCACTATAGTTGAAAGACAAGAAGACGTTTTTATTATATCAAGCAACATAGTTATAGAAGTACATATGCAAGCAATTTTTCTTCCACAGAATGATGTCACTAGCTTAAAAAGCGCCATTTCAAGGTTTTCTGTCTCATTAGATGAGTTGCATAGAAGATATTTTCATTTGCCTACAGAGAGTTCGCTTGGATTGACACTAAAAGTTGCAGAGATGCTATCTGATGACTTGCAAAATAAGACTTATGAGACAGAATCTTTGGCTCGTGACCGTTTGATGTGGACTGTAGGACACGAACATAAAGAAAGACGTAATCCGTTTATATTTGCTGCATTAAACATCTTTGGGTCTATTACAGGTTTAGGTTTAGGAATTTCCAATCGTCTTAAGATTAGTAATCAAAATAAGAAAATTGAGTTCTTGACTCATGAAGATGAATTGATTATGTCTGAACTAAGGAATCAGTTAGCTTCAATCAATCAAATTATGGATTTAGTAACTAAACATTCAATATCAGTCAGATTATGGAAGTACAGGAATTGTTGCCAACGTTAATGTATTATGATTCAAAAATAGATCACATACATAACAGAGTTGCACATTTCATTGAGAAATCAAAAGATTATGTAGAAGCTATCACGTTAGCAATAAATGTGTACTGTCACCACATTTGTTGCCTATAAAATACTTAAAGTTAGTTCTGGAGAACAGACGGGACAAACTAGGCTATATTCCTTTGTTAGACGCACGTAGGTTAGCATTTTATTACAGCCTAATTACAGTAAGCGTTAAAAATAACAAGATTATGATTACAATTCCCTTTGATTCTTCTGATGCCTGGCAATCTTACAGGATATCACCATTTCCGACTTTCATGACGAATCACTCAAATCCAGTAATATCCATTTTGACAGGACACATATTGATTTCCGCAGACAAGGAAACATATACGGTCATTAAAGACTTAAATCAATTAACTCACTGTTCAGACGCAATGGATAGAAAAATATGTACAGCTGACTCATTTGAATTCCATAAAAACTTAATGGACTCATGCGAGTTAGGTATAGTGCTAGACGGTGCTCTCTCCCATACAAGTGAAAATTTTCTGGATAAGCTTTATCCTTTAACAATAATGAGTTCAATTGCAGACTGGACAACGGCTCGTGGATACGATACGACAAGGACGGCTTCAATGTATCATGCCCGGACGGATCCACATCCTATTCTCAAATCTTCATTGCAGCAGATGGTTGTATCGGGACATCCCCTAATTCCATGGTGAGAGGGATCAGGACCATCATCTGAGAACGAGCCTACTTCGCGAATTTCACGTGGTCGACTACAATGCCATCACTACCTCTCCCATACAACAAAGAGGTACCCAAGCGGTTGATGAAACTGACCGAGATGGACCACCTGTCACGGACTTATAAAGAATTTCTTCACCCCATACTACTAGCAGGAACAGTTGTGACAGTGATGATATTTATCGCCGTTAACATCCTTGTTTGGCGTAGGTTAAGGAACAGTTTGCAGCTAAAACAGAACGTTTCACCATGTCCAGAAAAAAATCCTTATTTAATTCAATTTAAAACTGTTTGAAAGTGGCCACTTCATTCGCTCAAATGAGTAAAATTGTCTTGGAAACGAGTTGTGTAGGAAAAGCAGTTAGTACGCTAGTAATATGTAATTGAAGAGACTATAGAACATTTGCATTTTAAAAAATACATTTAAAAAACATTTTAAAAGTAAATAATTTTTTTTTCTCTCGGCATCTAATAAAATATATAAGCCGGAATGTTAAAAGAAAAGAGAAAAAAAAATAAAATAATAATAATAATAAAAAAACAGAATCGATGGGCATCTAATAAAATATATAAGCCATATATATATATATATATATATACATATATATATATATATATATATATAGGGCTTATATAATCTATTAGATGCCCACAGAATCTATGGGCATCTAATAATATATATATATATATATATATATGTGTGTGTGTGTGTGTGTGTGTACGAAACCGTGGTACGTGTACGTACCAGGAATTCGTGTTTGTGCACTAAAATTGAATCTTCAGCAAGGTAACAAATATTTTTATTAATTACCGTATTGTGTTAATCTATGTTTCTGATAAAGGTAACAATTATTCTTTAACAAGTTACCGAATCATATGTATATCAGTATTTTTTTTATACCATATAATCATTTGCTAGCAATGTACCATATATGTGATCTGTATTTATCATGCTTTGGTAATATCTTTTCATATGCATTATTGTTTTTATTTTTTTAATGTTCCTATTTTTCATCCTCATTTGCTTAAGGCCAAAGTTAAACAAAGAATAATACATATATCCAGTCACACTCATAGTAAACATCTTTTGGCGTGTTGTTAAATTTAAAAAAAAAAAAAATTGAGATAGCTGGCTGAGCTGATGTAATAGTCAGATATTACATGTTTAAAACACATGACGTAATACGTCATTGTGGAAGAAGAAGCTAGCGTGAGATTTGCTGTAGTCAGACAAGGTCATAACAGGATGCGTTTGCATCTCTCATCAATGTAACATTTTTATGAAGCATAAACACAAATGCATACCCTGTGAAAGAGTTGTGTCGCCACCGGATACAGGTGTCTTCCTAGACTAATGGTAAAGTTTACATATTGTGTTTAAATGCTGAGAACACTTAATATACGATATCTGTGATATCGATATTTTAGGCAGTTCTTACCTATACTTCACCTGGAATGGTCATCCGACCAAACCACCTATAATCCTGTGATGGAGATGTTAACACTGTTGTTTTTAGAGAATAAACCATTTAAAAGTTAACATGATTGACTCTATTTCGAGACTCAACATCTCAAACAACACATTCTCAATGTGTGTTAATAACAGTAGCACACTAATAGCAAAAGAGATATCACCCGAATATTTGTATTGTTTTCTTTGGAGATTTAATAGCCAAACAGAGGATTTTGAAAAAAATCAATAAATTCTTCGAAACTACTCTGACAGATGAGCAGTAGGAGAATATAGCCAAATATACAAGCTTTGAAATGAAGGTCATAATGAAAGCCAATCGATTTAGTGAATAGAAATATGATATTTTCGATAAAGACGATGTTCAGAAAGATCAAGTATTCCTTAGAAAAGTTACAGTTGGTATGATAAACAATTTTTCCCGATAGCTTTTTATTATCGAAAAATGAGAACTTCCGAAAGTAAGTATGCAGTAATAGACAAGGAAGGGCTAGCTATTGTTAATTCACTAGTGCATTTTAAGTTCATGATATATGGTTATCCCGTTAAGGTTCTTACTGATCATAAACCGCTAACCGAATTCTTTAAAGGCTTCAACCACAGCCCTAAACGAACTCGGTGGCATTTGATCATTCAAGACTTTTGCGCTAGAATCGGGTATTTACCTGGGAAAGCAAATATCATTGCGGATGCGTTATCACGCAACCCCGTGTCATCTTGTACGGAGCCTTTAGCTGAATAATTAGATATATCAACATCCATGCCTATTGTTAAAACGATATCTGAACAAGAAGATTTGGGCTGGAGCGCTGAATTATTAAAGACTGAGCAAAGAAAAGATCATAAATTAGAAACAATTATAAATGCTTTGAAGGGCAATCATAAGGAAAAGGGATATATAAAGTATAAGCAGCAGAATTATATAATCAAAGATAATATTCTGTGTAGGACCATGACACGGAAAACACGCAATTAAACACATATAACTAACGACCAGGTAGTGGTACCAATCTCACTTATTTCCACTGTCCTAAATTGGTTGCATGCAAATCCATTACATGGACACCCTGGGGTTCTCATTAATGTCACAGAAAGCCAAATCATTTATTTATTGGCATACAATGCTTACAGATATAAAAAAGCACATAGCTAATTGTCGCACATGTCAGGAAAACAAAGGGCATACGAAAACACCTGTCAGCTTAGGGGGCTTATCCCTTGCCCAATCAACCCCTTTGAAAGAATACATTTAGATTTGTTAACAGGATTTTACGAGTCAGACAGAGGAAATAAGCACCTCTTAGTAATTGTAGATGCTTTAACTCGATATACAGAACTAATAGCGCTTAAAACTAAAACTGCGATTGAATGAGCTAGGAAGTTTTACGAGTGTTACATTTGTAAACATGGAATTCCACACATGATAATCTCAGACTCGGGTGGAGAATTTAATAATCACTTTCTTACCTCATTGTGTGAATTCCTCAGCATAAAGAAAATAAATACCATGATATATCACCCAGAGTCGAATGGGCTAGTGGAAAAGAGCAAATAGGAAAGTTTTAAATATATTAAGAGTAACATTAGGGGGATCAGACCCCCAACTGGGATATTGCAATACCTGCGGTACTGAGTACTCTGAATCATTCATATCATATATCAATTAAAATGTCACCGCATGAAGAATTGTATGGGTACCCCCAGTTAGAACGTCTTTCCATGTATTAAAGCCTACAACTAATCTATCAAATCCTTCAAAAGATTGTATAAATGCAAGCAAAAGTTGATATGATATCCTTCGAAAGATTTTAGAAGAATCACAAATCATAATGAAAAGGAATCTTGATAAAATAGCGAAGCCAACTAAAACATATACCGTGGGTGATAATGTATACATACAGGTAAATGTACGTGAAGGACTCAATTATAAAATAACACCTAAGTTTGAAGGCCTATTTAACATTTTGGAAACATTAACGGCCAATAGTTTTAGAGTTCAAAACGTGTCCCCAACCCCCACGGATGAGAGAATAGTTCCATTGGCTCACATAAGAAATAAAAAAAAGAGAGGGAAATATGTGAGGGTAAGATTTTTATTTTTATGTTAAAAATTTTCTTCTTAATACAGGAGTAATTACTTATATTTTTTCTCGTTACAGGTTTCCAAGATGAATTTTTTGTTGTTGGGAGTGATATTGTTCGCTCAGAGACATTTTTCTCGTGTGGTATGAGCTCTAAAACTAAAAGTATAGATTTTAAATATGGCACTATAGTTGAAAGACAAGAAGACGTTTTTATTACATCGAGCAACGTAGTTGTAGAAGTGAATATGCAAGCAATTTTTCTTCCAGAGAATGATGTCACTAGCTTAAAAAACCGCTATTTCAAGGTTTTCTGTCTCATTAGATGAGTTGCATAGAAGACATTTTCATTTGACTACAGAGAGTTCGCTTAGGTCGACACTAAAAGTTGCAGAGATGCTATTTGATGACTTGCAAAATAAGACTTACAAGACAGAATCTTTGGCTTGTGACCTTTTGATGTGGACTGTAGGACACGAACATAAAGAAAGACGAAAATCAGTTATTTTTGCTGCATTAAACATCTTTGGGTCTATTGCAAGTTTAGGTTTAGGAA
>NW_027170308.1:147500-150000 GCF_036898095.1 Palaemon carinicauda
ATTCTAGATCCGTATTTACATTTTTTGCCATTTTGAAGGTATCATACTGACGGATTTTGACGAAATTTTCACCACTAAATTTTGGAGCTGATACGGATCTGGATCCTGATTCTGGATCCAAATTTTCACTTTTCGTGTGTCTGTGGACAGGATTACTTCAAAAGTAAGTGACGGATTTTGACGAAATACTCACTACAGATAGATTTTAGATCATGGACAACTCCATTACATTTTAGAGATTATCCGGATTCGGATCCAGATTCTAGATCCGGATTTGCTTTATTCGCCTTTTTAAACATAAATAAACATACAAACACACACACACACACTCACACACACACACACACACACACACACACATATATATATATATATATATATATGAAAATGTATTTGGAATTGATAAATGTATGTTAGTCTCTGAATGACTGTTATCATCGAGAATTTGACATGTTCATGATATTTCATTTGTTAAATAAAAGGTCAATTGTGTCTGGTTTCAGTTTCCAGTTTTAGTCGAAGAGACACGTGCCATACGTCAGTCGGGCAGAAAATTCTTAAGACTTAAAAATTGAATATTTCCTAAGTAATCAGTTTGTTTTGTGACAGTTTTGATTAGATTTTTCCTTTTATTTCTGCATCATTGTTAATAATCATATTCTTGCGAATAGACTGTTCTCTTTCTATAAGAAATAAACATTAATAACGTGTACGAGTTCAAGAATAAGTTAGACAAGATAGAAAAAAAAACTCACTAAATGTTTAAACTAAATCATTCTACCCAAACTCACCCCATCCCCCCACTGTTGTCCCTGACCACAGCAGTAACCTCCCCGTGAAACAACTTATACGGACAGTCTCAGGCTGGGATCTTTCTGCTGCCATGCAAATACAAGTCAAACTCATTACCACTGTACAGCCTAGTTTTCATTAACTAGAAAGAGTTAAACTGACGAAATATGTTGTCACCAAAACAGTATTTCTGAAAGAGCATGTCAGTGTACCAAAATCAAAATTAAAATTTTCGTGATTAAAATCAGTATCATTATTCGGAAGAGACTAGAGAAAAAGATTTGTGAAAAGCTGAGAGATGAACAAGTATCATTTAGAAAAGGTAAACGTTGTACTGACCAAATTTTAATTAATATTTAGATAAGTTGTACAGCAATGTATAGAATATAGAAATCCACTCTTGATAGCATTTGTGGACTATGGAAAAGCTTTTTATAGTGTGCACCGACCGATTTTGTGGAGAGTCCTGCGGTATTATGGAATTCCTCATATGTGAATTTCTGTTCTATCAAATGAATATCCAGTGAACAGCAGAGTACTCCAAAGGGAATATGTTGTTACCTATGTTGTTTATCTTCCTCATGGATTTTGTAAAGCGTAGAACAACCTTAGTGGAAAAAGCAGGAAGCTCTAAGTCCATGGCCTCCAACAGGAAAAAAATAAACCAAATATATGAGAAGTGATGATCAATTAGCACAAAATATTTTAAGAATAGTAAAAGTAACCAGAAAAGATAAGTATTTTCCACTTCTTAAAATGTATGAACACACCAATCACTTGCTGCTCACCCATCTATGCATGGATCACCAGACCAAACTGGCTATCGCGAAATGTATGCAAAAGTACAAATCCTGATGACTCGAGCAGAGCAGAATGTGCCCACGGCGATGACTGTCCATTTCCAAAGGAGAAACTCAATTGAATAATAATGACGCCTTTATTGACACTGGAAATAACTGGGGTTTTGTAATGCGGTATCCAGTACTGATGGCTTACAAGGAAGGAAATGAGTCCCCGAGCACACAGATTACAAATAATTTGGGTATATACAAATGAATAATATTGACATGGATATTTACTATCTCGTAAATATTAGAAGTATAAGCGTCTCCGAGAACACAACTGATACACACAAATTGTTGATTTTTAGAAATTTACAAATCGAATAGGTGTCTTATAATTGATATGAATAGATTTGTATAAATATTTTCCTCCATGACATTGTAAATGTAAATATTCATATAGTTTCATAAATATCACTTTTATATTAATATATCAAATGTATATAATTAACTTGCCATTCAATGTTTAGATAAAGAACTATTCACAATTTCATATTTTCAAAATGTACTTTTTTACTTTTTTTTTTTTACTTTTGCGTTTCAATATTAATGTTAGATTTGCCATTATTATTTTAATATATGAATATATTTTTTTTCAATTCTCGTTTGACTGTACTTCCTCAAACAAAAGATTATTAATGGTTTCATATTTTAACCTTTTTTGGGGTTAAATATAAACGTTAAATTTATCAACATGGTTTTTCTTTTATACATGGCATCCAAAACAATCACTGTTGCATTTATCTTATCATTTTATATAACAAAATATGACAATGGAGCGTTTAATAGAAGCGACTAATAAAAACAAGTATTTATTACTATTAATATTTTCCTTGTCAGGCTTTTATACTGCTTTGCTATTTTGT
>NW_027170308.1:170000-172500 GCF_036898095.1 Palaemon carinicauda
AATTACCACAGGAATAGTAATTATTTGAATTTTGATTTGAATAATTAGAAAAAAATCTGAATTGAAGAAATAACTACAAGCCCTGTAATATTGACTAACTTCTATTCAGAGATGAATATTTTGCATTAAATATTTCTTCCGTTCGTAAAATTGATATCCAGTCACATTAGTAATGGGGCATCTGAATTAGATCTAATACAAATATCCTCCCCCATTCCATAAAGGAAAACCCAATGCTATGTAACTATAAATCTCCCTGACAATATTTCATTACAGTTTTGAAATACGTAAATAAAGAGGTTTGATTATAATATGTGAAGGAATGATTCGTGTCTGGAGGATTTCGAGACAAATGGCAGACTAAACAAATCCAAGAATCGTTGAAGGATGTTATTACACTAATCTGCATTTACAATAAACACAAATACCCAAAGGTGTATACCATTTTGAAGGTATTGAATAAGTTACTTGTCTTTGAAGATATCGATCTAAACAAAAGGTCATTGATCGACAGCATTCCGATTAATATGTCGAACTTCATTGAAGGAAAATTATCATTACACGAGAACATTAAATTACACTTTATTTTACAAACAGGGTAGATCTCAATGGATTGTTTCTAGCGAGCACAGAACCCACTATTATCTCTCTACTAGCCTGGTGATCTTTTGGACGGGGGTTCGAGACCCACTCAAGCTGGATAGTTTATTGTCGTGTCAACATCCGCATGTTCTTTGTCGTTTTGGGGTACCCTATACATCTACCTTTTTGGTTATCAGCAGACATTGCCTGGCTCTCCCTGTTTCTAGCTTCAAGGAGAGCGGTCATGAGCGTTGATCCTACGTATACATAATCATTCTCTCCGGCATTGATACCCTCGCTTACCACTGCCATTCATGAGATACTTTTAGAGCTTTAGAACTTTTTTTTTTTTTTCTTTTTTTTTTTTTTTTTGGCAAACAAACTATGGTTGTAGACACGAATACTAAGATCTTGAATAATTTAAGGATTTTGAAATCAAAATACATTAATTGCCACTGATGAAAAACGTCAGTAGGTACCTTTTGCCAACATCATTTTGTATGATTGGTTAAATACTTGCCTTGAATTGTCGAAAGTAGAAGAAAACGAAAATTATATACAAAAGACTGGCAAGGGAGATTAGGCAGATTTGAAGGTCACTAAAGCTTCGCTGACTCTTGCGAAGATATTGTAGATTATTTTTCTGGCTCGTGTAGCTGTTCAATTAAACCCTTGATAATAAGTCTAGGACTTGCTCCCTCTAAGTAATGAAATCTTTGAACCAGATTTCTGATTTGTACAAAAGTTCTTCAAATGAATAATGAATACTGGAACATAGTTTATAGCAAGGAGCAGATTAGGCATAAATACTAAAAGGAAAGGATAAATGTTTAATGAAATGATAATCATTATTTTTTTATTATTATTATTTATGAGGTAAGGCAATATTTATACTAAATAATACAGTAGGATTCAAAATACTGAAAGAAAATTGAGATATCTTTTACAAAATGTTAATGATTTTATACTTATGTTTATGTGGAAGGCGATTTTTATTCTGCACAATAAAACAAGATAAAGAAATTATTGATAAAAAGACGTTAAAAATCTAAATTTTCTTGCATAAACCAGAGTTGTGGTGGCAGATGGAGTAACGTCCCTGACTGGTGAACGCCAGAATAGGGTTCGAGTCCCGCTCAAACTCGTAAGTTTCTCTGGTTGGTGACATCTCACCATCCTTGTGAGTATAGGATCGGGTGTTTTAGGGAGCCTATAGGTTTATCTGCCGAGCCATTGTCTGGCCCTCCTTGGTCCTAGATTGGGTGGAGATGGGGCTTGGGCGCTGATCATATGTATATAGGGCCAGTCTCTAGGGTATTGTCCTGCTCGATAGGGCAATGTCACTTTCCCTTGCCTCTGCCATTCCTGAGCGACCATTAAACCTTTAAAATCAAAATAGGTCGAAACCTTTTTCCAGCTAGAAACTTAATCTCTGCGCTCAGAGACCAGTAACATTTGCAGTTGAATGTAGAAATAGATTTTCAGTCTTAAAGAATTTAAGAGATGAAGACCAGACGATTAATGAAAAATGGTGTGATATTAAGAACATTTATCAGTCAGTTGGTGGTGAGGTTTTGCGATTCGCAGTTACAAGGAGAAACCATGGATATCAAATAATACTTGACATACTATAAACAGGAGATAAAGATAGATATTGATTGTTGAGAGGTTGGAGGAAGTAATGAAAATTACAGGGTAGAGCATGCTAAGTATTCCAGTATTGATAGTGAGCTCAAAGGAAAATCGAGAAATTCCTGGAGAGAATATTTAGACAGGAAAACAGATAAGGCTTACAAATCTATGAAAACAGGGAGTGGCTATTGGTGTAAGATTGACTCAATAGAATAATATTGAAATCTCTACTGGATTAAGAAGAATAAAATACTCATCAAAAAGAGAGATGGATTCGTTAAAACAT
>NW_027170308.1:177500-187500 GCF_036898095.1 Palaemon carinicauda
TTCTTGCTGGGACCTAGTGTGTATATATACTCAATGTGTCTATAATAAAGTAATCAGTTGTACTCATCTCACCTTTGGTTCGCAACCTCTCTTGGCTCGTCACATTGATGACCCTGGTGGTTGACTTGCTCCTCCCGCCTTCCCTTCACAAACTGTTAATATGACGGACTCCACGGAAGTTGGTGCCACCGAATTCAAACTTTCGTCATTTACCAGCAGAGAGGCATTTGCTTGGTTTCAGTGTACAAAAGTTTAGTTCTGCATCAAGGGCGTGACTCACTTAACCGCCAAAGCAGATTTTGTTCTCGCGGCGATACATTCCCGGAAATCTCCGACTGGCTTTGTGAACAAGGAGAAACCCCAATAGCGTATGACGCCTTCAAAACATACCTTCTGCAACAGTACTCGCCTTCACCAGCCGCTTTTTCACCTCTCTCAGCAACCATTGGGGACCAAAGGGCTTCGCTCTCCCTCAGGGAAATGATCAGTATCGCTTGCCTGCAACCTGCCGCACACGGCTCTCCTCGTGAGGTTAATCTACTTCGTGCCCTTTGGGTACTCTGTTTACCTGAACCTGTACGCGCTGCCATACCCGATGTCAATAGTTTACCCACAAAGGACTTGATGACCAAAACCGACTTCCTTATGGATAGCCACTTCCCGACCTTCAAGACTTCGATCAATGCCTCCACTTTTGACGAAGAGGCACCTATTCAACGTCAACCGAAGGTGACGTGAATGCCGTAAGACACACACGCCTACCCCCGTGACTTGCTGAAGCCGCGACAAAGCCACCCATCACCCCACCACTCGCTCACGCCCTAACCAATGACTTCTACAGCCACTTACAGCCACCCATCGGCCACAGTTTTGCTACTACCACTCCTGCCAAACACGGTATTTATCACCATATCAAGACAACGGGAACCTTAGTCTTCGCCAAATTCAGACGTCAGTCACCGGATCGATTCGCAGCCGCCAAACAGACGTTCACTGAAATGGAAGAAATGGACATTTGCCAAAAGGCCTCCAGACCATGGTCTTCACACTTACACATCGTCCTGAAGAAAGACGGCTCCCTCCATCTGTGTGAGGATTACAGGCACCTGAACATGCAAACAGAACCAGATCACTACCCCCTCCCAAACATTGCCGACGTGACCTACCTGCACAAAGCGAAGGTTTTCTCCATGCTCGACCACCTGAATGGGTATCATAAGGTGCCTATGAACCCAGAAGACATCCCCAAGACCACCATCACCACTCCCTTCTGTACATATACCTTCAATTACTCCTGTTATGTCATTCGTAATACTGGGGCCACTTTTCAACGTCCCATGGATAAGATCTTGGGGGACCTCCCCTTCTATGTATGTTACGTGGACGACATACTTGTGTTCTCCTCCTCAAAAGAGGAACACCTCCGTCACCTGCGCATCGTGCTCGACTGCCTATAGCAAAATGGCCTTGTAGTCCGGTACTACAAGTGTACCTTTGGTGCCAAACGAATTCTCGTTCTTAGGGCGCAGCATCACTCCTGAACCTAGGAGTTCATCCCCTCCCTGATAAGGTAGCAGCCGTTCAGAACTTCCCCACGCCCTCGACCATCAAAGCACTGCAGGAATTATTGGGCATGATCAACTATTATCACCTTTTTCTGCCAGCCATTGCCGCCACTCTTGCTCCCCTCTATGCCTCCCTCAAGGGTAAGCCAAAAGACCTGAAGTGGGGTCCCCTTCAAGAAGCGGCCTTCAGCAACGCAAACAATGCCTTATCAACTACTGCTGCTCATACTTTTCCTGTCCCACATGACACTCTCCTACTCTCCACCAATGCCAGCGATATCGCTATTGGTGCAGCACTCGAACAGGTGGTCAGCAGCTCACCACGCCCATTGGCAGAAAACTGTCTAAGACAGAATCGGGTTATCCTACCTTCGATCACAAATTTCTGGCACTGCACTTGGCTGTCCATCACTTTCACCATTTCATGGAAGGTACGCCCTCTGTCATTCGCACAGACCACCTGCTGTTGCTGCACCGCCTTCACTTGACAGTGTATGCTTGGTCCGCCCGTTAACGGCCACCTCTCTCCCCACCCTTCAACAAGTCCATGGGAAAATTAATCTCGTTGGCCGATGCGCTGTCAAGAAATATGTTGGCTGCCGTTCAACTGGGATTGTATTACAAGTCATTAGCTGAAGCCAAACGACAGGACCCAGAATATCAAGCAATTAGGTCATCCAGCACATCACCCCGTTGGGAAGACGTGCCCCTTGATGACTCCAATACCACCCTCCTCTGTGACGTCAGTGCTGGTAGACCGCGACCGTGGATTCCTGCTCCCATGTGCCGACAAGTGTTTGATTTCATTCACGGCTTTTCACATCCCTCGCGCCGTTTTCGTGCACAGCTGCTGAAGACGAAGTTCATTTGGCGCGGCATTACTAAGGATGCTAAGGATTGGGTCCGCACCTGTACTTCTTGCGAAACTTCCCAATTACATCGACACACTGACTCAAGAATGGGCACCTTTCCTCAACCTCAACGTCATTTCGCCCACATTCACGTTGATGTTGTAGGCCCCTACCCACATCACAAGGAAATCGTTACCTGTTTACTGTCATCAACCACTCCACTCGTTGGTCTAAAGCCATTCCCATGGAAACTGCAATGTCCGCCTCATGTACATCGTCCTTACTCTCATGATGGATAGCAAGATTTGGTATCCCTAAGCCTTTTACTTCTGAGAAGGGTACCACTTTCACCTCTCAATTGTGGTCATCATTAGCTAATCTCCTGGGCATCACCCTACATCAGACAACTGCCTACAACCCCGCTGCCAATGGAATGGTTGAACGATTTCATCACACCCTCAAAGCAGCTGCAAAGACTCCAGCTGGTTTACTCAGCTTCCCTGGGTCATCCTAGGACTAAGGACCACTCCTAAAGACGTCCTGGACGTCTCGGTAGCTGAAATGGTGTATGGCAATCGGTTGGTCGCCCCAGCTAAATTTTTTTCCTTCTACAACCTCCTCCAACAATCTGCAGCGCATATATCACGTTATGGAAAAAATTACTCCATGGCGACAGACTTACAAATCCCCCGTGAAGCATCACATACCAACAAACTTCCACTCTATAAGGCACGTCTTCCTACGCAAGGACACTAGCAAGCCACCGCTAACTCTCCCTAACACGGGCCCTTTATTTGTGATCTGACGCAATCCGAAAGCATTCCTACTAAACTTTCGGGGGAAAAGAACACTGGGTCTCCATTGATCGTCTAAAACAGCTTATCTCTGCCATATGACCCGCCTACAATTCGCCTCTCTAGATCAGGGCGCCCTATTTAACATGTACAGTATGTCATTTTTTAGGGGGATGGGGAGCCATGTACCACTCATGTGTCACACAATCGTACAAAGTAACAACATTTCTCTTTTTTGTATATGTTATCCTTTGTATCTTCACTCTCCCCTCGCACGGACAGCAACTTGTATTAACAAGTGAACACATTTCATTGTTAACTGTTAACAGAACCGGTTGCCGGTCGGACAAGAAATAGTATGTTTGTATTTTGTGACCCTCTTGCCGGGAACCTAGTGTGTATATATACCCGATGTGTCTATAATAAAGTACTCAGTTGCATTCATATCACCTTTGGTTCACAACCTCTCTTGGCTCGTCGCGCAGCCTTTCTCTCCATTTAAGGAAAACCATTTCCTAGGATATTGAGAGAGAGAGAGAGAGAGAGAGAGAGAGAGAGAGAGAGAGAGAGATAGAGAGAGAGAGAGAGAGAGAGAGAGAGAGGAGAGAGAGAGAGAGAGAGAGAGGAGAGAGAGAGAGAGAGAGGAAAATTAAAGCAATAGCTAACATTATTATCGTCGCCAGCATAGTTCTAAAAATTATGTTTTGATAGCCGTGAATTTTTTTTTTTGTTTTTTTTTTTTTTTTTTGTTTCGCATAACTCAAAAACTAATGGAATTTTGTTGGCCGATTGGTCATTATCCCAGGAAAATTTACTAAAATTCAGGAGTCACTAGGTAACAAAGCAACAAGAAGGCAGAAACAACTTTTTGATATATAGTGGTAACTCCTTATCCAATTTGCAGGAATATAGTGGCAAATGTATTTATTCCAATTGTCTATTTTATGATATACAACCTGATATAGGAAAACGAATGCCCACTACCGAGTTCCAGCTTTTATTTCATATTAATGAGTAAGTGTCTGTATATATATATATATATATATATATATATATATATATATATATATATATATATATATATATATATATATATATATATATATATATATATTTACGAAGGTGGTCTAGTGCAGTGTAAATCTAGTGGTTTATTCATGTATTATATTTATGTTTTCATATATATATTGAATAGGTAAGCCTACTCTTAAGATGAGTTCCTGGAATGTTATGGAGGTAACTAAGTTTTATGTAGACTCCCCAGGGCAGTAAAACAACAGTAAAGAAGCATCCCTCACGTGAAAGAGCCAAAAATTCCCTCTCTTTCTGAGTGTCTATAGTGTGGCTTCTCCTAAATGATTTTGTTCCCAGCGATAACGTGTGTTAAAGCGTTGTTGCAAATTATCCAGGTGATTTTAAATTTATTGTGTTGGGGTGAGTGTTAGGATTGTGAAAAGATTTTTAACTAACCCTGCAGTAATGTGAAAAGTAGCTTATCGTGATCCGGTTATGTACTATTATTATTATTATTATTATTATTATTATTATTATTATTATTATTATTATTATTATTATTATTATTACTTTTTGCTTTGTTATAAACTTATTTGGAAAAGTTGGATGCTATAAGTCCAAGGGCTCCAATACAGGAAATAACTCTTTGAGGAAAGGAAATAAGGAAATAGATAAACTTCATGAAAGGTAATGAACAATATAAAATATGTTAATAACAGCAACAGCATTAAACAAGATCTTTCATACCTGAAGTGTATAAACTTAAAAAAGCAAGAAAAAGACAAATAAGATAGAAAAGTGTCCAAGTGTACCTCCAAGTATGAGAACTCTAACTTAAGTCTGTAGAAGACTATGTTACAGGGTTTATGGTAATATCAATGACTAGAGAACACTCATTTTATTTTCAAGTATCCTCCTGGAACAGCTGTTTACGACGGCTAAAGAGTCTCATCCATCTTTACTAAGAGGAATGTAGCCACTGAACAATTACATTGCATTTGTTAACACCTTGAGGGAAGAAGAATTGTTTAGTAATATCGGTATTGTTAGGTCTATGGGGACAGAGGGAAATATGGAAAGAATAGGTCAGATAATTCGGTGTTTGTGTAGGCACAGAAAAAATGAGCCTTAACCAGAAAGATTAGTATAATCTAGTATTTACTGGCCATTCAAAGGACCCAATAACTCGTACTATCTGTCAATTCACATTTCTTGAAACTTTTACAGTGAAGCTTTTTCAAAATATATCTTATAAAAAGTAGTTCTTTTTCAGGAAAGGTATCTGCCAGAAAATAAAACTACCTCATATCTTTCCTTTCCAATAACGTTAATTTGGTCACACGATAATTACTTAATGATTCCTGATATAATTCCAGGTTAATGATGCAATATAATTTGTTCATTTCTTTTTCTCTATTATGAAATTCATCTGATTACATTACTTCAAGTATAATAAACGACTTTCCCAGCGGCCAACTATTGCTCTCTGACATCTTGAAAGTCCTTAGAATTCACAAAGAATTATAAGTGGAATGCAGTGATATGGTTGGGCAACTTTTGCGAAAAGAGGGATATGTACAGTATATATATATTTCGCCAAAGGGAAAATCGTCCAAGTTTCTCTCAATTTTACACAGTCGGACATATTTCGATGACAACACTTTCACAATTTTCCCTCTTCTCTTAGAAGCCATGGATTTGAATATTAACTAACCTAATTCCGTTGCCATTCTCAGTATCTCCTTATATATAACAAGGCTATTCCACTATCAATATACCAAATGGAGGACTCGAGAATCCATTTGTTTTGTTGAAACCTGAGGCAGTTTGGCCAACACTCGTTAGATAAAAAAGGATTTAAGCTTTTAGGTTTGTGGTGGCCTATTGGAAGCGTACCTGCCCAACATTCTGCTGGACGGGAGATCGAGTCATGCTCAAACTTGATAGGTTCTAGTAGTGTCTGCAATCTCACCATCATTGTGAGCTAAGGATGGGGATTTTGGAGAAGCCTATAGTTCTACCTGCTTAGTCATCAACAGCCATTGCCTGGCCCTCCTTGGTTTTACCTTTGATGGAGAAGTGGGTTGGGTGCTGATCATATGTATATTTGATCAGTTTCAAAGGCATTGTCCTGCTAAGGTAATGTCACTGTCCCTTGCCTCTATCATTCATGACCGACATTACACATCTCAAACCTTCATGAAAAAGGGACATAAAAGGAAATAAAGCCTTCAGGAAAAAAAAAAAAAAACTTGTGAGATCAAAGCTTATTCCACCTAAGAGACTAATCTTATGAGATTCATCCATCAGATACTGAGTAATAATATTTCCCTCGCAAAGTGACATTTCCTGTTTATTCTCACTTCATGAAAATCAGTTTATAGGATTTTCTTTCTCGCTTCATTGATATTGATTATCTTGCTCCTATCAGATTTACGTTACTTCCAAATGGCGCAGTTTTCTCTTGTCTTTTTTTTTTTGTTTTTGTTTTTTTGTTTATTACATTATAATTATTAAAAAGATATTTACATATTGTATAGATTTTTTTTAATTTTTTATCTATGATTTAGGCATTGAGAGGAGATTTTTTAAGAAGTAACATATATATATATATATATATATATATATATATATATATATATATATATATATATATATATATGTATATGTGTTTATATATATATATATATATATATATATAATATATATATATATATATATATTTATATATATATATATATATATATAGATTATATATATATATATATATATATATATATATATATATATATATATATAAATATATATATATATATATATATATATATATATATATATATATATATATATATATATATATATATATATATATATGCGTATATATACATATGCGGTAAATATATATATATATATATATATATATATATATATATATATATATATATATATATATATATATATGCGTATATGTACATATGCGTAAATATATATATTTATATATATATATATATATATATATATATATATATATATATATATATATATATATATATGACCATTATTTGAATACCTAACAAACATTAGGATTAAACATATCTTTATTATTACGTTTTTGAACCAAATCCTCTAAAATAAAATGAGATTTAAGATTGAGAGTTTCATCACGAATCATTAAGAAAAGAATAATTTTTCATCTATTTATGGGATTTCAATCGAAGACTTAGCTTATGAATGATATTTTTTTCCCCTTATTTTTGGAAAAGACAATTTTTCGAAATCATTTAAATAATTTTTGTCTGAAGGAACATTTGCAAGTATTACACTAATTTACCTAAAAAATTTTATATTGGTATTATAAAGTCGAAAAGAAAAAAATAATGAAAAGCTTCGGCACCAGGTGAAAATAGATATAATTTTTAGAAATAATCAATATTCGAATGATATTTCTTCTGCCACTGTGCTTTTTCATATTAAGAGAATCCAGATCTAAAATCATATAGACATTTCTTCAAAACAAAATTTTCATTTCATGTTCAATATCTTGTTGTCTGCAGCTTAAGGTAGATTGGTCATATGCATTAGCATAATAAGGATCAGAAATGATTGTTTCACCTTATTTTTTATTTTATTATTTTTTTTTAAACAAAAGTCGGTCATGAACAACCATATTTCGTAGCAATGGTAACCTCCTATTCTCATCCCACTTATTTTCAGGATTCTTCAATCGGTACCAGTATATGTTTAAATCTGACTAAGGAGAAGTAGATAATGTTATCTCACTTCAGAGGGGATTAAAACAGCACACTTGAAGTGGACGTTGGTAAGCTGGATCTAATCCTACTGCTGAAAGGTAAGGTTATCTAGCTGGTAGCAAAAAGATATTTTTTTCATAATATTCAAAGTATAATATTCATATGTTTTCGTGTTTTTCTACGTACACATATATGTGTTTGTTATGAAGCTTTGCTGAGTTTCAGGTCTTGTAATGTGAGAAAGCATGGCCCTTGTTGGTCCTGATATTTCACTTCGCGTAGAAGGGGGGGGGGGGGGATTTTAAGTCAATCTCCTGACCTGGTGGCCTTCATATATAAAGTAGCGTTGAATATATCATTCTATTGATTCAAAATGACACCTGGGAAGAGAAACTGGACGTTGTTACTCCCTCTCTATTATGGAGTGTATACCACGCCTAGTTCAGGGGGTGACCTTGATACTTATAAGCTCATCATCATTCATGGCCATAAACGAGCTATCAACATTACAGTATATTATGGTTTTTTCTTTTTCCGTGAAGACTACTTATACAATGCAGTTCTTAATTAAGTTCATAATATATGACACCAAAGTGGTAGTACATTGCAATGCCATCTATTGGCTGAACTATCGTCCCTTTTGTCTTCTGGTGAGGCCACTTACCTAAAGATGATCATATGCCCCCCTTTTTTTTGGGGGGGGGGGGAATTATAAGAGCAAAACTGCTTTCACAAACAAGTTTGTTAATGTAATAGATGATCCTGTTTACAGGTATATTTGTTAGAGGATAATTTCAGGGAAAGGGTCATTCATTGGAAAAATGGATGAAAATTGTTATTTTCATGATTATAGTCCTTTCGCTTACTAGGAAAGTTTTTTCTTTAATTTTTTACTTTTTCTTCTTAAAAGTTTCGATTCAGACTTTATAGATGAGAAAAGAGTAGAGATTATTTTCTTACGAGATTTTAGAGACACATTTCTGAATATATTTCTTTTTCTATAGTAAATGCATTACACCCTTTGATTTCAAGAGTCATAACCAAAAGGAAGAACAGCTTTGGAAAGCTCTCCTTATGTCCAGCTGTACTTATAGTTTTCCTTCTTCTGCAAAACCTTTACTTTCTTTTGTCACAAATAATGTAAAGTCTGATAATAGGGATATGATGATGTCCAGAAATATCACGGATAATGTTGAGCTACGAACCTTACCACCTTAATGTGCAACATTATGCTTAGTCCTTGAAATGAATTTGTAACTAATTACCACTCCTTAAATTATCAAAGTATAACGTTTGACATTTTGAAACTTCGCCAACACGGTGAGAATTTATTTAATCTATTTCACGAAAAAATCGATGTTCATATCTCTCTCTCCTCTCTCTCTCTCCTCTCTCTCTCTCTCTCTCTCTCTCTCTCTCTCTCTCTCTCTCTCTCTCTCTCTCTCTCTCTCTCTCTCAGATCATATTTATACATTATCTTTATTTTCCTATTCTATTATATTCTTTATTTTGAAAGGATTTTCAACCTAATTTATCAAGGAATAGGAGCATTTCTTGACTATGGCTTAAGGATATAAATCATCCCTTCCCCCATCGGTTATCTATTTTAAATCTCCCCTGCACCAAAATCCTTCCATAAAAATAATATAAGTTTTTGGCTGTTTTCTTCAGTCTTCCTTAATATATTTCAAAGCTAAATTTAGCTGTATGTTTTTCTACAGTAGTATTTGTTGGTTGACTATAGAATTCTGATGGTGCATTCTGTATATACTGTGTTTTATGCTCAAAAATTTTATTTTCATTTTCACGATAATAGTTTAATTAGGAAAAAATAGTTCATAACTGTCCTGTTAAAAGTATGAAAGCGGGACATTTGAACGATTCAATATAAATAGACAAACTAGAACCTAATATATAAGCATCAAAAGTGTGAATTCCGATTCTCAATGATAATTGCAACAATAAATTAAGAAGCGCCTTCAAAAGATACTTTATTTTCGTTTTATAAAGTATTATTTATAAAA
>NW_027170309.1:12500-17500 GCF_036898095.1 Palaemon carinicauda
AGTTATTTCAAAGTAAATTCGTTCTCTTTAAGTAATTGTTATTAGTCTTCTATGTTGGTCTATATATAGTTCGCAGGACATCCTCAACCCCTTGCTATTATTTTATTTGCCCCCCTTTCTCTATTTGAACTTGACTTATCATGGCTTATTTCACCCTTCTTACTACAAGAAAAATATTGCACAGTTTTCATTAATCTCTAGTAACTTCGGGAGCCTTTCCCAAGAGAATATCTATAGACACGAATGTCTAGTTATTTATCCTGGTCTCAAATTATTCTGTTACAGACTCACCAACCATTTCTTTGTTAAATCAAATTCTATGTAGACCAGTATGTTTTTATCATTTGTCAAGTTCTGGGAACAGAGTCCCTGGTAGTCCGTTGGTACCACCACTATGGGATTGAGAAAATGCAATCGTAATTTCTAAAGGATTCTTACCCTCATATGACTTTTATACTTCTTATATGTAGGCTTTAATTTTACAATCTGAAACACCTATCTTAGGTCAAAAATTAACTCATCATCAAATGCAGTCTTTGATTACTGGATGTCCTACTAACTTGAGCATGAGTTTTTTGTTAGTATTTTGTTAGTATGTCAGGAATTTCTATTCATGAACAAGTATTTCTCCCTATTCTTTGTATGTATTCCTTTAAGCAATATGCCATCCTGTTATATGATTCCTATTTTTGGGAGTAATTCATCTACAACATTTCTATTAACCTTTGGTTTCTCTTGTTCTATTTTAATTCTTCCTATTTCTAGGTCTCCTGCCTGACAACTGAAACAAAATATTGGTAGTTATATTTCCTTTTAACATCTTCCTGTCCTTTTAAATAATCTTTCTTTTATCATCATAAACCTACCAATAAAGTGATTTATCCTGGACAAACATCCAGTACTTTAAGGCTCCAAAGATTCCTTTTATTCTTTCATCCACAATAGTCCTTCTTGGACTGTAAAATCACAATCATTCTTATGAGCAATAAGCACATATACTCTATGCCCTAAACAAATTTTTAAACTTCTCTAGACCATTATTTGGATAATCTATCCTACTCGGTTATTTTTCCTTCAATTTAAACTACTCTCATGATACATTACCCTTCTTCGGGTTTTACCCTTTTAATGAGACATTTCTTTTTATATTTATGAGGCTTCACACTTATTTTTTATAACTCCTGGGTAAGAGATCGGGTTAAGGTAATGTAGGATCAAAATTCATCTCTCTTCATTATTTATAGCCTTCTATTTCATTTGCACACTACATATTTTTAGGTTAACTTTATTTTAAGGCTTGGATAATTTAGCAAATACTGCTTATTATCCCTAAGATCCTATCATTCCAAAAAAAATCCTTTACATCTGTCAAATCTTAGTGGAGCAGGATTTCCACTTTAACCCTTATTTCTCTACATATCTTAAATCTATCTACTCTTTTTACTTACCCTATTCAAATCTAGGGATGGGTCACTCTTTAATCTGGTTCTTTATCCTGCTATTCTCCCTATTCTAGACTAGTTTTATTATTTTTATGGCTCTATATTCTTACTAAACTTAGTAACATCACTCTATAGGCTTATTCTTTCTGTCTCCAAATTTAGATCATCATTCTGTCAATAGTTAGAGGAGCTGAGTGAGCCCGTCGACTTCACTCTAATTTCTAACATTCTTCGGAATGCTAATAGCCGTGAATGGCTTGTATTCTTTGACCATGGTACTTACAATATTTTACTCCTCAATAATCGAGCCAAACATTATTTATTTATCGGGATAGACATGTCATTTATATTCTACTTATGATGATCTACTAGTCTAACTTCTATCCTCATTGGGTAATATATCTCGGGAGATTTATAAGGAGTCTTATTGATTCATTTTAACACTCACCGTGTTCGTTATGGGGCGTTGGCTGATAGGTAATATTTCATGATTCATACCGGTATTTAAAAAGTTTTAATAAGTTTTTGACAGTTTCTCTGGGCAGGTTCTGGCGCCGATGTTTCTATTCTTTTCTGCCTAACCTATCGCCTGCAATGGCTAATCTCTGCCTATTTCTCATCTATCCCTATTTCTATGCTCCTTATGGTAAATTTTTGCCCCTTTCTGATTACCTAACTGTAATCTCTACTCCTTTATTTTAGAAGTCATTACCCGCTATTCAGATGAGTTATTTTATCCGGAGTAGTATTAATTAATTAGTGTGCTTGTATTTTCCTTCATCTGAACTGCATTATTGTCTCTTTTGACAGACTCTGGCATCCTATTTTTAGTTAACCTATCTTCTTTATCTCTGCGGGTTATTTTTATTTAGGCATCATTATGACTTCTCTAGCTAATTTCTAGCTTTTTATATTTTCAGTACTGATCAGACTTTATTTATTTAATAGCATCATAGCTCATTTATTATTCATATGCCTATATCTTCATCTTAAATCTTTGTGCCTAACAACAACATATTTCTTTTAATTCTATAAGCCTATAGCTTCAATTGCCTATGACATTTATTTCTTGGAATTCCCTTTTTTATTTAGGCTATTCTATTTTATTCACTGTATTTCTGTCGACATTCTATTTTATTTATATGGCGCCTGTCATATATTCACAAGGAGTATATCTATTGTTGGCTACTCTTCCTATTTCTTAACTCTCTTTCTCCTTGTCTTTCTAATCAATTTCCATTTCCCTTTCTTAGTCTGGAGTCTGTTTCTCCTGTCAAATTCGTCTCCTACAAAGTGGCCAGTTTTGTAAAAGACTTGTCTTTGACAAGTAGAATCATACCCTGACTATCTCATTTTTTTCTTTTCTTTATTTTAAGCCTGCACTTCTCACAAATAAAATTCATACTTCATCTTTGTATCGTTTTTGAACGATATCTTAAGGCTCTATTGGGAAATGTTACAAAAAAATGACATCTTTATTCATCATTTGGCACATTTTGGCATTTAATTCTCTACCTAACCTGACGGTTCATACCCCTTGATTTTTACTTGTTTGCATTTCATTTCTGCATATCATTTTATTTTCACCCTTAAAATTTGGAAGCAGGTATTTCACAATATTCTATCACTGTATTGCATCCTAGTATATCAACTATATTTGCCAGAGTCTCCATAAGATAAAATAGTCACTTGCAACGTGGATGTACCTCCGCTACATATGCCTATCTTTCCTATATAAAATTTTTCGTCTTCCTGACTTCCTTTCTATCCGGCTAATTATTTTTAATTCTTTTCTTTTCACTATTTGGAGGATTTGTATTTCACTTTCTTTGTGCCGGAGGGCTTTCTGAGAAGTGTCTTTGTTTAATTTCATGATGGGGTTCTTTATCTCTGTGCCTGCCTTTCTCCCTGTATGTTTTCCCTTTTCCATTATGTTACCTGATTTCTATCCCCTTTTTATGTAATCTTTCCCTAGACCTAAATGTGTCATCTTTATTTCTTTAAACTGTCTTTGACCTAAATTTCTGCCCATTATTCTATTTAACTCTAGGGTAATTTTTGCGCCTCGTTCCAGTCTGCTGTTCGAACTTCCCTGCATCTATTTAAATTACTCAAAATTTCTCTGGTAGGTTTTTTTTTTTTTTGGCTATTAGTCCCTTAGGATTTTTCTTCCTGATTTCCTATCATTTTGCTATTTTCCCTTTTCTTTTTGTAAAACTCATATCTAGGATGCTATTTTTCAAATTTTTAATGCCTCATTTATTTCTATATATAGGGAATTATCATTAGCAATAAACTTACCTTTAGCAAAGGAATCCTGTTCCTTTTACTGTTGCTACGTGATCCTCCATTTGTGTGGCAAATTCATTTACCGAGCCACCCTCATATTTTACCTATAGGAACTTTTGTAGATTTGTTAACCTGTCTGTCTCTTTGACCGATCGCCATAATTGCCTACATTATTTTTGAAACTCACTCAGATTTGCTGCATTTTTAAATTACTTACCATTCAAGGTTATGTGAGCATCACTTACATTTGTATACACGGTTAACATAGCCTGTTTAATTCTGCTGTCTCATTGTTTATTCTCAGACTAACTATTCTACTTTCAATATCAGCTAACCACTTACACACGGTATATTTCTCTAACCTTCTTTTATCTTGGTTATTCCTACCTATATTTCCACAAAAACTGTGTTAATTTCCCTACTGAATTCATATTAGCGGGGTTAGTAATGTTTGTTAATTCTTCAAACTCACTTTTTTTATGGGACGTTGCTCGTTTGTATTTTTCACCTACTTGCGTAATTTTAAATCACATTTCCCTTTTATATATTTTTTGGGCTAACATCATTACCATCACTTAAAAAAAATCATAATACATCTCATTTTACACAAGAAAAAATACAAAGTAATTCATGCATCATTTAAGAAACCCTAGCGAATAAAAAAAAATTCTTATTCTTAAACGAGAGACAAGTTTTTTTTCACTTTTAAACTGAGAGACTTATTTAAGAGAGAGATTCTTTTACTCACATTTCTTCTTTCTTGTCCTTTTGTTTTCATCTTCTTCGCTTAGGTAATGGTTTCTTGTGTTTAGATTCTTGCTTCGTCTCACGTCCTCACTATTTTTCTGAGTTTCTTGATGTTTATTCTGCAAAGGTGTTCAACTGGTATCTGGAAGAATTTAGTCATTAATATATGCACTGAAAAATATCATCACGGCATTTTATCCATTTAAGCTGCCACCATTTGTGATGCTTTATTGGGCATTTTCTTTTTCTTTCATTAAGCACCACTTTAATATTATTTTAATCAAATAAATGTATCTCTTCAATCCTTTCAGTGCAAAAATATTTAATTCTAGACCCTCAGGAAAGTGGGTGATGGTAAAATGCCGCATAGTTCCTTAACTTTACTTCTGGAACTTTGATGTACATTAGCTTTACAGTAATCTTCTACATGGGTTTAAATACAGACTGGATCAATAAAATTTCTTGAAGATTGGAGGCTGCAACCGTAGACTTCTGCTACACTTCAGCATTCGGGATGCGAAA